>NW_009719810.1:0-13434 GCF_000703405.1 Apaloderma vittatum
TATAATACAGTATATAATGTATTAATTGATAATATGAAACATAGTATTATTAATTATACAATATTAATTAACGTGTTATACAATAGCATGACAGTGAAATCTTACTTGTATATAGTAGTTAATTTTTGTTGGTTCTGCTTTGTAGTGTATTTTAATTTCCGTGTTATTTAACCACCTAATTTTTCTGAAGCCTGCAGAGTATTCTGGGTTCAATTCACAACAAAAGTTGGTCCCTTGTTTGTAATTAATATCTTTGTTAATTTTGGTAAAATTTACATCATATTTACATCCCAGTCTTGAAGATACTCGTTCAAATGATAAGCATAATAAATATTAATATCAGTCAATTCATTATTACCATATGCAAAATTTGATTTCACCTCTGGAAATAAAAATTTACAAAATCAAACTTGTTTTTAAAACAACAAAACAATCGTAGAGACAGCAGTAGCACATTTATTAAACTGAGATCGGTACAAGATATGAGATACAGATCTTGTCTAATGTTTATATCTAAGGTGTAAGATCAAAACTAGTGATGCCCAGTCCTTGAATGCTGTAGTTGTTTATAATATGCAGAAGCTCGGTATTCCCACTGAAATTATTTCCAGGCTGTTTATTTAGATTATAAAGATAATCTGATTGTTACGGGAACAGAATGCTTTAAAAAGTTTATTTTGAAACCCATAAGAAAGAATAAACTCTACTTTGACTACCAGTAGATATGAAGAATATAGAAGAATAGTGTATTTCATTAAATCTGTCACTTAAACTCATGAGTACTGAGAATGCACTCCTTTTTTAACTTCTCAGTTTGTTTTGAAAGATGACCTAAGTAAGACTTTATTTTTATCTGATTTGCTTTTCTTGTCTCTAATGAGACTGAGTTGTAACTATTTGATTTGTAGCTGGTGTTTCTATTTGATCTGTTAGTTCAAATACGCCATGCCACATCAAGGAACCCTTGATTTATTTCCAGATCCTTGTAGATGGATTTGCCAAGCAAACAATTGTCTTAGAAGTATTTAGATTATTTTTGGCATTTTGTATTTAGTGAGAGAAGTGCAATAGATCACATTTTTATTAACATTTCTAAATGTGTGCATATAATATTGTATGCATCTACACACAAAATCAATATTTGTTTAAGCTTGTTAGGATGACTGACAGGCTGGTTATTGCTTCTGCCCTCAAGTGCCTGTCCACATGTATATTCCCAGCCATTCACAAACACTGACTGATTCTGGCTTAAAAATTAACTGCCTTGTGACTGATCTGTAGGTTTAAAGATTGTGCTTCCCTTCCTCAAACTAGTGGTATATAGATTATTTTACTATCAAAACAGTATTTGTATTATAATTGAGATGTAGATGATATATAAAAAGTTTACTTAGGCTATACTCAGAAAAATTAAGTCTTTAGTAACAGTTCTGACACATAGAAGTGTAAAATATAAATACTTGAAATGCCTGAAATCTCTCAACAGAACATCTCTTCTTAAATCACCATATTGGAGTGAAAAAAGGAAATTTATTAAGAAGGCTTAAAAGCTAGTTGAAATAATCTGTATAATAGATTACAAAGTAAATATAGTTTCTGTTGATCTTACTACTGTTTGCTGAGTCCTCAGTGGGGAAGTAGCAAAATATCAAAATCAAATTTAAAAAAAAAAATAATCCACTGGCAAGTTGAACAATACTTTTTTTTTTTTTTTTCTCTTGGAAAGGGCAGATCTGACAATAAGGTTATATACATACACTAGAACAAAATCAATGAAGTAATTTTACTTTCTGTTTTGCTCCTCTGCTGTATGCAGGTGTAATAAGTCATCTTGACTGGCTGAGAAGGGAGTGATCCTGGAGGCCATGGGTCTTTCCCTTTATCTCCCAAGCTGTACATGCTGTAGCTCATGAGCAGACTCTTTCTCCATATTAATTTCCTGAATCCTTTTTAGTTTTATGCTGAGTAGTTCATTAAAAAATATAAATTAATCATACCTTTACCGAGATACCCTTTTGCACAGCCATTTCTGAATTTCTCTCTATTAGACTCAGTAGAAAGTACTGTCATTGGCATCTCACCTTCTGACCACTGTTAAACCTTGCCAGTGGTGCTAACATGCAGAGTATACTTAAACTGCTAAAGGCCGTGGCTGAGTCCTTTCATGTGCATTCAGAACTGTTCTTAGAACTAAAGAAATGGAGACTCTGCCTTTTATTCAGGTGTCACAGGACTGTCCGTCAAATAAGCAAGTGGGAGGTCAGATCTTTAGCAAGTCTTGCTTTTGTTAATCAGTGAGGTTTGTGAGACATTAAGTTGCTTATTGGCAGCTTAATGTCTTACGCTGAAATGAGAAATGAGTTTGTGAATAGGTGTTCTTGCTCTCCTCAGTTCATTAGGTAACACCAAGAGCAGTCCATTAAATGACCAGCTAACAGTCTGATGGACTCTTGCTTTTCCTTTAATTGTAGAGCTCTAGACCCAAATTTAACTTCACATAAATGTTATTTTCTAAATTCTTTGAATGTTGTTCCTTAATGTAAATGTATGTACAAGAGTACAGTGTTGAATATCACTCATATTCATGGGAAATTTTCAACCTAGGATTCCAACCGAATCATGAAAAAGGACAGAAAGGTTATAAAAATATCATTTTCCTCAATCCCAGGTGAGTTTGTAAAAAACAAATTTTAGCATATTTCCCAGTTAGCCAATTCCACAAAAATGAATATTTACACATATGTTAAGTTCTGCACAGAGAGGATATTTTTGAATGTATCATTCATTTCTTGAACCAGACTGGAGATGAGACATGTAAAACAGGAAGTATTCCTGTGCAACATAAGACTGTTTCCTACTGTTTTTAAAGTACATTCATGTTAGATAGACAGTAGGTCAGAGGGTTAGATACTAAACCTATTTTTTCTTAGTGTTTACAGGAAGCAATTGGAAATAAATTATATTCCCGGGGGGGGGGGGGGGGGGGGTGGTGGTGTAAATTATATGCAATGGATCAGCACTCTGCTACTGTTCTTCTAAGCAGGGAGAACTTGTTGAACTGTCTACGTGATGTTGATGAGATCAGGAAGTTCCCATCATGTATATATTATATGTTGCTTGTCACACGCCACACATCACATATCACATGTCACATGCTACCTGTTACACTACACTACATGTTACACGTTATATTATATATTTGTCACGTGTCAATTTGCTACAGCTAGTATCTATTTCAAAGAGCCACTCTCATTAAGACAAGATTTCTGTGAAGTCACTGGAAATAAAAGGCTTTTCTTTCCCAACTGGAGTGCTGTATATGGCACAGGATACTTTAGTCATCTTAACAATACACAGTATATATATTATGATGTGCTTCCCTCTTGTTGAAGCTTTTGCTCCAGGCTTCTGGCTATCAGGACAGACAAGAATAGGCCTTTATTTATATTAGTGACTATCTTTTATAAATTCAGATGCAGATATGTTTTTTTCTCTCCCCTCTCACTAAGATGATCTTTTCTCCTTAGTATATGTCTAGGGGGATGATATTAATTCAAGGCTAATTGAACATATTTAGGCTTTTCAAAAAGTGAGAACTGTCAATATAATCTGAAAATAAAAATCAGATTTGTACAAGTGATATGCATGGGCTTTGAATAATCATGCTTCCTTTGCAATAATGTGCTCCTTTGTAAATTGATTATGAAATAAATTCAGCAATACTAAAGCTTACATATTTACAGCACACTAGAGCTTGATCATAAAAATAATGAAAAGGTGGCATCATCATTCCATAGCTCTTTGAAGTCTTGCTCTAAAATATTGCAAACTCCTAAAATTTACAAACAGTGCAGAATAAAATATCCTATATTTTTGAATCACTTTTTGATGTTAAAAATTTATTATAGAGTTTCTCTGTACTTCTGGATGACAGGGAAGAATCTATTTCATGTAGGTAGATGGGGAAACAATGCCAAGTAGTGTCTTTACAAATATATGACACAGAAAGGTTTTATTATTGTTTTTAAATTCAGCTGTGTGAAACTGGTGAAATAACATTGGATGCTTTCACTAAACAGGAAACATGGCAGAAAATATATACATATCTGTATATTCACTTCCACTTGTATACTCTGCATTGCTATTATGGAATTTTACAGTTTTGCTTTAAATATTTCCCATTCTCCACAGGGAATCTGTTTAATATCTTTTCTCAGTAGAGATCTCTGGATGTTTCAATAATCTGAAGTCCTGTTTTGAGAACTGAAACAGTGCTTTGACCCCATGCTTGATTTTTTCAGAGGGACAATCCTCACTCACTGTGAATTTGTTTCCCTCGACCTATGCGTCACTTGCTATTGTCACAGTAGTGGTTCCTGAGCTAGTTGACAGTTTCCTCAACATGGCTGTCATTTTTAATGTTGCCTGTGTCTAAGGAACCAGTTTCACTTATCTGAATCAGTCCAAAGGAAGTCCAACATAAGAGGGAGGAAGAGAGAATATACTAGGGCTATTTGTGTTTTTTTTCTGAAACTATCCAACTGCCTTGCCTAGCGAAGCAGTCAGTAACAAGGGTGGTACTTTTGTAAAGACTTTTTTATGTTATCAGGAGTTGCTGATGTCTTGCATGTGTCAGCCCATTATTTTTGCCTTGTAATTTAGATGAACTTTTCAATACACATTCTTCTATGTCAGACATTTTACTTATTCTGCAGTCTAAAATGTTTGCTGTCATTATTTAAGAATCAGTATTATTTCCTTATATATATATTCATTTAAGAATATGCACAAGTGCACATTGCTTTATCTGTTTCATCTGCCACATTGTTTTCTCTAAAAATTGCTGAAAATCTGGAACTAAAACATTTCCTCTTCTTGAACTTACTGCTAGTTATTAGATATAGTCTATTTATTTCTGAGTGGTTTCTCAGGACTGTTGAATACATATGGTAATCTACGAAGGAATAAAAATACTCAGAAGTAGGGAGAAAGAATTATGACTTGTTCCAAAACCTTCAGAAGAAAATCATACATTCTAGGTGATGTACTGTTTTTTGGAAATGAGGAAGCTCAAGTTGTATGGTTTAACAAGTTCTTTTCATGCTAATTGCATAAAAACTAGTGCCTACATAACCCAGAAATATTGGGACAAATATAAAATTGTTTTATAATTCAAGCTCAATTTAATGACAATCCTATTTCTTAATGGCAATCAAACATGTTTCATGGGTCTAGGTGTAAAAAGTGCTGTGCTGAATAAACCTCAGATTCCCATGGGTGTTGGAATATTGTGATTTACATACTGTGCCTTGTCCATCTGGTGGGTTAGGTGAAGACAGGGTGCCAGACAGAAAGTGACTAAACTTCAGCAGTACTTTTTGCCATTAGAACATTTTTACTTAGCATTGTCTCAGATCTACTGCCTGTTAGAAATGTCTTTTGGAGACACTTGAAACAAATATGATTTTTAAAAATCAAATTGGTATCTCTTCTTTTTGGACTGTATTGTGACTTTGGACTATGCAGGTAAAACTAATTTTTTAGAGCGACCTGCGTCAGCTAGCAAATGAGCTAGAGCCAGTAGAGCCAGGGTGAAATCTTCTAGGAGACAGAGACACCGTAAGACCAAGAAATAAAGGAGTCCATGTTGTAAATGATACTCTAGAACACAGCCTTCCATCATTTCTCTCACATGTTGTGGCCAATTTACAGTTATCCCACAGAGGTGACAGCAAGAGAAATTAATATCTTCTAAGTGTTTACTGGCTGCTCTCTTAAGTTTTTTACCCACTGTTTCCACTGAGCTCGCTGTATCAGTGGTCGGTATTTCTGCAGAATATAATGACAGTGCAATTTAAGAATACTTTGTGTGAGGTGTGATGGCTGATGCATAATTATTCTTGCTAATGTTAACAGAAGTTTTCTAAATGAACTTGAGGGCAAGATCAACTGTGCCATAAAACTTATAAAATTACAAAAGGCTCTTGATGTAACTGTCTTTTTTTTCTCAAGAACAAGTATATATTTTTGGAACACTGATAATCTATAAAATGTTAGTTATGATTTTTTTTTAGAAGCCAATTCCTTAAAAAATTACTTTCTTCTGACCTGACACTTGGCATGTGTTTCCTTAATAATGGTTGAGCCTTGTGCCAATTTTAAACAAATTTGGCACAAGGGAGAAGTCTCAGAGATTAGGTACCTTCACATTTCATGAAAATGAGTGTTAGATAGAACTATCTTTTTATCCTTACTCAGAGAAACAACTAATCTTTTATTAGACATCAGAGACTCTGCATAGACTCACCCCTAAGACATAAATCTCCACTAAGATATTGGGCTTTGATAGTTTCGTGGCTCAGAAAACAATCAGATGGGGTTTGGTGAGGGTTTTTTTTCTCCCTCCTGTCAAAAACAGCATCCATATACTCTGAACTGAAGTAACTTTAGACATTAAAAAAAACCCCTAAAATTAAAAATTTCAATAAGACCTTTGATGAGAGCACTCAGGTCTAACTTGAAACAACCTGCCTGAACATGAAATGGTTCTAAAAATAGTATGACACTTACAAAACCAGAAAAGAATCATACAGAAAATACAGATTTTAATAATGCAAAAGACTAAATGAGTAAACATGGGGATTTGCTGCTGCTATTTCTGTTGTCACTTCATTGCCTAGAGAAGAAAGGGAGGAGGACTTTCCATGTAGTTTGGAGTTCGAGGCATATTGAGTATGTCATCCCTGAGTTACCATAGTAGCTGGTTTCCCTGGTTACTTGTGACCAAGGAAGGGACGCTAGGGAGGCTGGAGGCCTGGTGATTTATTTATTTATTTATTTATTTATTTGCTTGTCTGTTTGTTTGTTGAGGGGGAAACAGGGAGAGAGAGGGTCAGACAAGATTTTTGTTTCTGTGAACAGAATGTGAGAATAGTGCTGGAGGATAACAGTTGGGGGCAGATTTTGTCTGAAATGGAATTTATAGTTTTCTCTTCAGTGTAAGGCACTTGTTGAAAGTAAAAAATTGGTTGTGGGAAACAGAAATTCTGATGAAAGAGATGTAAGGTTGTCTGCCTAAGAGACTGGAAATAAGAAATCAGTTGTGTCAATAGAGGTGATACAAGGTGTGATTAACCAGTTTTTTTCGTACTTTACTGCAGTAGTACTTAGGGGCTTCTGCTTCTGAACTTGTCCTGTCTGTGTTGGGGACTTTACAAACAGAGAACCAATTTACATCTGTCATAAAGAGCATGCTGTCCTGCTTTTTGCTAATCCAGAGGATTTCTTTGGTAATCTTTGGTAATTCCATTGGCTCCGACTGTTGAGTGGTTCTCAGAAGGGAATTTTAAGGAGATCCTTTCAATGTATCCTTATGATCTGCTTCAGAACTGTAAATAAAAATATAAATATGACAGATCATAACGAGGAAGGTTTTCAGTGGGATTTTTTTTGTGGTGTGTTTGGTGGCTTTTTTGGGTTGTTGTTTTGGGGTTGTTTTTCTTTTTTTTTAATCAGAACACTTGAGTTTCCCTTTTGCTTTCAAATTTTTCTATTTCATGTCTGGAAAGCCTTTTGAAATATTCAGCACTTAACAGGCACCCAACACAACAAACTTTCCTATGCAGCTTCCATTTTCATATTTAGTGGAAAGCAAAGTAGGCAGTAATTGCTTTTATCCTTGAGACTTGTTGACACTTAATCAAGCTCAGATTTCCAGGGAGTAATTATTCAAGCTGGGGGATTTTTTGACACCTTTGCAGTAGTAAAATATTTTTTGGACATTTTTATATTCTTATTCCACAAAGACTTGGTCATGCCAAAGAAACTCTTTAACAGCAAATTCCCACAAATGCAAGAGTGGCTCTGCTGCACTAGTTTCAGTGCCAGAGACAGCCTAAATGGAAACATATTTCTGGCTTCTCCTTGTATTTTAACCATGATACAGACATTTGATTCCTTCATTTCTATGGCAAATTATAAATACTTGACTGGACCAGCTCTTCTCTATCCTTAAATCAAGACTATAGAAAGGCTTAAATATAAGAATACTAAACTTTATTGTGTATAAACTCTTGTTTATGGCTGAAATTGTAAATTAGTCTTTAATATGCTCTATTTTTCTTTTCATGCAGGCAGATGATAGGAAGCAGATGATTTTACTAGCCAGAGGATTTTAACCATGATTCCAATGTGTTTAGCAAGTATGTCACTTTATTGTATTTCATTGCTGGGCTTGTAGATGTCTCATTCAGCCAAAACTTAGTAAATAAGTTTGTTTTTTCCAAGGTTTATTAAATAATTTTGTTTTCAAGACTATTTAAAATGTTCATTGAGATACTTCATAGCTTCTAAGGCAGAGATATTTAGAAAAAAGGAAGCAAATAAGCTGTATATGAGCCCTTAAATTCATTGAATCAAATGGACTCTGGATTTCACCCTTGAGTTCAAGGTTCTAGACTGTCAATAACACAGAAGAGTGCTTCTGTAATCATGTAATACAATTCTAACTGGATGTATTAATAACTGTTGAGTTACTGACTACCATTAATTTAGATTAGTAATTACAGTGACTACTTTGAGCCATTTTTTGTTAGAATAAGTTTTTGCATTTTCATTCTACAGATTTTATATGGTCATATTCTCTTTTATTTGCCAGTATTAATCAAAATACTTTTAATTTGCTTTGAAATATGAGTTCAGACTTCCAAATTCTCTCTTTTTATTAATTGGATTTTTCCCCCTCTATGCTTTCAAAAGGGTATTTTTGTTTTGATCCTGATTTGAATGAGTACAATATCAAATGTACACATGCAAATTGGTTGTTTGCATACAATTATGCATGCAGTCACTTTTTGCATTTGCAGGTATACAATAGCTAAAATGCATATACAAACTAGTCTCAGTATTGTCAAGATTCTCACTGATTTGACAGCAAAGGAGAATTTTATAAACAGACTGGAAGAAGGTGTTTGCCCAGCCTTGTGGGCAACATGAGGGAATGCACAATCATAGAATCATAGAACAATTCAGGTTGGAAAAGACCCTTGGGATCATTGAGTCCAACCAAATGTGCTTGCTTGAAAATCTGAGACTTTTATCAAAGCAAAGAATCTTTTGGTCACTTGCATAGTCTTATTATTCCCAAAATGCATTATGCATCCAGGAATAACATGACTCCCTTGTAGGAACTTCTGACTTCGGTACTATTTGTGCTTCTGATATGAGCCAAGTTTTCCTGACAATACAATTCTCTGCAAATTCTATATTTTGGTGCCCAAAATAAGAACCCAATTCACTGTTGCCTATCTTAGGAGGTTTTGAGGGAGCTAGGTAACATTTGCAAGCCTCAAAAGTACCTTTGGCAGAGAGCCATGGCAGCTGCTTCAGCTACCAGGTTCATGAAGTAGTCTGGGAAGCTACTTTCGTAGCAGTACAAATGAAAATATTGTCTTGGCCTCTGATAGTCAAACAAGACCTCCCTAGATCTGAATGAGAGGAAAGCCACTCGTCTCACCTTATCTGCACACTAACATGCATAAAGGCCTAGGTTTTCAAATATTGAGAACTTTTAGTGATTGTCCTGTGCCAGAGGCTGATTCTTAAAAATTTTCATTAATATCACAGAATCACAGAATGTTCGGGGTTGGAAGGGACCTCAGAAGATCATCTAGTCCAGCCCCCCTGCCAGAGCAGGATCACCTACAGTAGATCGCACAGGAACGCATCCAGGCGGGTTTTGAATGTCTCCAGAGAAGGAGACTCCGCACCCTCCCTGGGCAGCCTGTGCCAGGGCTCTGTCACTCTCACAGTGAAAAAGTTTTTTCTAATATTTTTGTGGAACCTCCTATGTTCCAGCTTGTACCCATTGCCCCTTGTCCTGTCATTGGAGGTCGCTGAAAAGAGCCTGGCTCCATCCTCCTGACACTCCCTCTTGACATATTCATAAACATTTATGAGGTCACCCCTCAGTCTCCTCCAAGCTAAAGAGACCCAGCTCCTTCAGCCTTTCCTCACACGGGAGATGTTCCACTCCCTTCATCATCTCTGTGGCTGCGCTGGGCTCTCTCCCGCCGGTTCCTTTCTCTCTTGAGCTGAGGGGCCCAGAATTGTGTGCAGGTGTTTCCTGATCTGATCAGAGATAGAAAACTTTTCAGAAATTTCCTCAGGCAGAAGTACTTGTTTCTGCTTTTGTTGATAGGCAGCGGCTAGCTTTCAGTTAATATATTAACTACATGTTCTAAATACCTCTCTTCTAAATATATAGCAACATTTTTTCATGCTTTGTCTTCCTGTGATTTGATTCTCCTGCTATATATTATTGCTTTCATGCTACTGAAAAATACTCTATGGAAAATATGACTTATTTAGCAGCTAATATGTCTAGATTATTTTTCCCTTTATTTTTCTGTCAATATTGAGATACAAGTAAAAAAAATAAAATTCAGAATTAGCTAACTCTTAGACAAACACAATATACAATTTTGTAGAAAAGTTGCCATCAAAAAACAGAGGACAGTCATTTCGAATTCTCTTAAAAGGCTACCAGTGTACATATTTTGCTACTTGTGCATAAATAGTAATTTAATTTTCTGTTCTGTTTTGCTGACATATTCCAAAAATCTCTATCAGAAGAGTGTGCTATGTTGACCTTACCCTTACTTACTAAATTTTACAAGCACACTAGTAGTCAATTCCTTTGAAAAAGATTTAGCTGCCAGTAATAATTTTTAAATGTAACCCACTTAGCCACAACTACTCCATCTGTGGTAATAAAGTTCACCTCTTCAAAAAGAAAATAAAAGAAAGAGATCTTGGTGTTCTGAATCCCATAGTTTAGCAAGGGCAGACAGCATGTCAACCCTGCCCCCAAACCCAGCCTGCAGCTCGTTAAGTAATTGCCTGATGAACACACCAAAACCACCAGAAGGATCCAGTATTGCCACAGCTGATATGCATTCATTCCTAAAATTGGCAAGTGAAGCCCATTAAAAAGATGAATCAGCAGTTTAAAACCTAAATATCTGAAGTTTGAAAGCAAGTATGCTAGTAATCTTCTAGTAATAGAGTGCTTTAGGTTTCTGATTACTGTACAAAATTTGTCCAGAGATTTAAAAGGTATTGACAGTTGGTAAACAGACATTATTTTCTGATATGTGGTGCTGTCTGGGGTGAGGAATACCTTTTATTCAACGGAAGTGAAAATTAACTAAAAGCTGGAAGGATAAGGCATGGAAAATTCCAGGTAAGTGTAGTACAATAATATTTATACAGTTTTCTCTACAGATGAGCAAGAAACCTATATTAATGATTTGCTAGAAATATTTTAATGTCTCATGCTGTGCATAGCTTTTTGTGAAGTACAGGTTTTGTGTCCCAGGTGGCTGCAGAAGGGATGCATGCTTTTACCATCTCGTATCAATCACTAGTCCTGTATAGAAAGTTGAAGAAGTCTTACAATTTCCTTTCAGAAATGTCCTGAATGCTTTCATAGTGCAGTTTGAAAATTACTATGATTCATGAAAAGAATAGGAATGCTGTTTGAGTACAGAAAGTTCTGAAAATGATTTTTTTTTTCAAACACTTAAGATTTTTTTAAGGATGATGAAGATCTGCAAATAGTGGATACCAATCTTATTGGTATTGAATGTGCTAGCTTCCTGTTTGTAATAGATACACTATGCGTTTTTAGTCAGTTATTGGAGGGAAAAAAGGATTTCACATTAACTCTGCAGTGTTTCATGTAAGGCATTTATCTTTAATGATTGGTGGCCTAAAGATGCTGTTTACATTATAAAGTAGTTGCTATTCAATTAAACTAGTATTTTGGATGCATATTTCTGTACTTATAAAAGATGAACTTTAGAAAAAGTGAATATATCATTAAATGAAGGTGGCAAGTCAGCACAACTCTGTCACGTTAGTATCTTCAGAGCTGCTTTGTTTTATGCTTTCTTTCCTGAGGAGATCAATAATGGATGGCTGACATCATTCTTTCACCACTCAGAAATGAGAAAGCCCAAATGCATTTCTTTAGGGCAGGCATGTTTTTCATCCTGAGCTGAAAAGCCTATAATTGAGTGAAGTTTATAAGTGTGATTGCTATTGGTGTGTGCTCCAGTCTGATGTGCCTGTGAAAGGTTCCACTGGCATTTACCTGACTCTTAGGAATGTTGACCTCATCTCCCAAACTGGCGAGCATGTGAAATGTCTCTGCTGAGAGGCACATATATAGAGAATTAACCTAATATTCAGGAGTACGGAGGCTCAGCTTGTGATTGCACTGGTAACTTTCTTCAAGTTTGCTGGTTCTACATAATTTCCACATGCTTTATTTTTAGTTTTAAAAGAAAGCAGAGCAAAGAACAGATATTCGTTCCCTTGCAGTGTGTTGACTTACGCTTGTAGCTTCCTGGTGAAGTGAATTCAAAGACTTGATAAAGTTTGCCATTAGTAAGACCATGGGAAAATTGGAACGCTTATTTGACAGGACTATTCTGCGGCTATTCAGAGGTCTAAGAAGTCAGCAGAAACATGTACCTCTGAAGCGATGTGTCGATATAGACATGTTTATAGCACAAGACTCTAATTAAAGAACACTTACTGTTACTTTGTCAATACCAGTAGCGTTTAGGTGTGCAATCATTAATACAGAAGGAAGTGTACCAAATGAAAGTGGCAGGGACAAAGCAACAGAAATAAAGAATGGCAGGTTCAGAGTGAATCCAAAGTCACCTCTGCAGCTCGGATCCCTGTCTGCTGCTCAGCTGTACCCTGGGAGCGCGCGTGGGGCAGAGTGGGCCCTGGTTTTGCCAGGGCGCTGCCTGTGTTCCCATCGCTGAAAACAGCGAGAGCTGTCCCAGGGCCTGGCAGCCTGTCCGTGCTCTTGCCTGACTTTTCTTTTTACCTTTGGAAGTCTTTTCAGAATACATTTGCAATGTGGTCTCCAGAACGGTTCAGGTATATGGAGGGATCACAATGAAAGTCAGACTTTGTCACTGCTGAAGATTTTGTCCTCACTGCTCATTTTGCTGGTATTTTTTTAATTTGAATGTTAGTCTGCTTTCTGTCATGCATATTTTCTTGAGGGAAAACCCAACAGCAGAGTTCTGTAATTCGATGTATTGCTGTTTCCATCTGTTATAAGTTTGGAAGGAAGTAGTTAAGACAGGTTGGTTTACAGAGCATGTGAAATGGTGCTGGAATATAGAACACACGTGCACCCGGGTACAACGGTTCTTTCCAATTAACAGAACTGAAAAACCCAGAAATGCAGCCTTGATTTACATTTTTGATGGTGTGGGGCTTTTTGTTATTTTCTTTGAAAGGAAGTAGTGGTTCTGTGAGGTGTCTTGGGAATGTTGGTTGATGTTGTGGTACACGTGGCTGAGAGGTGATGACTTGGTAGAAAACGATGTTGAAACGTGCAGCTGGCCC
>NW_009719810.1:13688-111360 GCF_000703405.1 Apaloderma vittatum
AGCGTGGGGAACACCCAGGAGGTGGCGGGGCGCGGTGGCAGAGCAGGTGCCCAGTGCAGCCTGTGCGGGATGCCACCCCGGAGCAGGTGGGTATTTCCTGATGGGAACCCCAGCCCGTGGGGAGGGATGTGCTGGAGCAGGGGAAGAGTGTGAGGGGCAGGGCCGGGAAGGGAGGAATGGCCAAGTGCTGCCTGTGGCCCCGGCTGCTCAGAGCTGGGCCAGAGGAGTCACAGCAGAGGTGGGAAGGTGGTGTTTGTAGGTGTGTCTTTGCTTCTTGACGCCTCAGTCTATTTTATTTAGTTATTTTCAGTTGTTTAGTAACTTTCATTAATTTAAGCAAATTAATTTTCATTATTTGATTTTTTTTTTTTTCTCCTGCCCCACCCTGCTGAGGGCAGTGGGCAAGCAGCCGGCTGGAGCTTGGCCTTTAGCTGGGCCCACCACGGGGCAGGTGCCCGCTCAGCCAGCAGCGTCAGCGCCTGCTTCTGGGACTGAAGGGGATGTTTTCTTGTCAGCTGCATATATACAACTTTATCTCCAGAAGTAAAATAAACCTCTAAGTGCTGTAAATTGATACTGTTTTTGAAATCCTACAAATGTCTTGCTCTAGGAATTCAGTTCTATCAGAAAGAGTACTTCAGCGTGTGTTTTCATATACAGTGGAAATAAGTGCTAGCTCTCTTACACATAAATATGCTATCTATTTGTGAATTGAGTTTCAAACTCTCTTATCAACACTGATTGCTGCCTGGGGAAATTATTGTAATATATCAAAGCCTGAGAGAAACGAAAGCCAGGAGTGGCTGGATCTTTCAAAGCAGAATAAAAAATGAGCATTAGAATTCATGAGAAGTAAAAGCAATTTGTAGAACAGAGGTAGGCGTTGTATTAAATAAATGCATTTAAAATATTGCATGTAAATGAAATAGATGTCTGAGTTTAAGAAAGAAGAACAAGTGCTCTGCATCAGTGCTTAATAAGGTATTTATGGGTTGTAAGAGCCTTAATTTGAAAATAATATTACCTATAATTCACTCTGGATACTTAAATATTAATTTTTTTCTTTATCAGAATCAGTCACACTTACTCCTATTGAGAAATATTTTATTCTTAAAGTAGATCTTTTTGTTTGCTCTACCAATAATGTAAATATACTATTCAGTGCTAGAAACAGTGGGAAAATATTCCTGGCAGCAAGATTTTTAAAGACAGAAGAAGGAATATCCTTTGCTTTCTGCATTATGGAGTGACAAGGACAGCCTACTAAAAATGGTGAAAAAAAATTAGGTACCAAATTGGATGACACTCACAATTTAATTTTTTTCTCAAGCGTTTATTTCTAGTTCATTAGTAAATCTATTGTATATTTTCCTGGTTTTCAACTGAGATGTTGCACTGTCAGAGCAAAGCCATTTCTAAATGAAAGAACCTTATTTCTAAATGGCAGTTAGATAATTTTGGATGCAGATGTTTTGTTTTATATAATGGTATAATAGCTATAAATGAAGCAAAATACAGAAAAATAATATTTTATAAAATAAAAGAAATTATTGCTTGAGCAAAGTTAGGATGTAACTAGATTCCATTGCGATTTTGCTTTAAACAATTTGGGCATATAGAAGGACAAGAGCTAATGTGATTTTTATTTTTAACAGCATGTTGCATAATAGATGTTCACGTACAAGGAACATACTTTCTAGTGTTTTTAAGATGATTTTCATTTTAAAGACACTAATTATTTGCTGATCTTAAGAGACAGCAACATTTTCCACCATGATGTGGATGCTATTTTGAATATATTCACCATTTTAATTAGATTTCAGTGACGAACTGACTTTAACTGAGAACCCTGGGGTTTAATTAGTGATATACAAAATATGTGTATGTCTCTGTGTGAGAGATTTGAACATGCAGCTTTTTTTTTTTTTTAGACAAAGTACATACAAAACAGAAATATGAAGTGTTTTGTTCAGCCCTTGTTTCCGAGGCTCAAACGACTATGTGATTGGCTTACACTTGAGACAATTAGACAGTGATGTTGAAATTTCCATTTTTATAATTTTTTTTAAACTCTGTTCAGATTGCTCAAAAAGCAAACCTGGCAAATATAGGCATGTCCATCTCTTTTCCGTGATGAATCTGTTCTTCTGCCTCCTTGTCACAAGTTTGTTTTTTATACAGAATAGTTCCATGATCACAATAGCCCAACTTTTCCATGATTAAACTCTCTTGTAGTTTTGTTTCACTTGTATCTAACCTATTTTACCCCTTTCTGTCACGTTCTTGTAACTTCTGATGTAGCTGTTGGAAATTTGAGTCTTTATTCTGTGCCAGATGCTGAGTTTTATGATTTCCAAACAATTACTACTAATACAAGAACTGAAAGTTTGCTGAACAAATCAGACTGTGTTCTATAGTGCAACAAGGTGATTTGTGGATCTTGGCTGGATCTGTGGTTGCTCAGTTAGAACGATACTGAGGCAGGCAACGTGCTTTTTCTTTTTTTTTTTTTTTAATTTTTTCTTTTATTTTTTTAAAGAAGGAAATTCTTCAGTAGTTGTACTTTTGGTGACCTGTGAAACAATGGAGGCTGCCAAGAGTCTTTCAACTCTCACTCATTTTTCTTTTCAAAATTTCTTGGGTTTTTGATGACAAAAATTTTTGTAGCAGAAAATGTTTTGTGGTTTGTTTTATGTCCCTGCTTCATCAGTTTATTTGTATTATTACGCATTAAACAGTAACATTGAAGTCCTCAGGATAACAGTCACGTTGGCTGAAACATATTTTTTAAAATTTGAGTTAAATATGAAGCAGTACTGTTAGAATATATAGATGTGGCTACATGGCACTATAGCTTCAGGGGCCGTGTGGTGTCTTAGGGAACCTGCTATGGCTGTCCTCTGTGCTTTAATGCTTGAGTAAAGCTTGACAGCTTTCAGTATTTTATTTTAATCATCATTTGATATTCTTATAAACATAGCTAGTCAGCTTCTCTGTTACCTGGACTTTGTAGTTTTGACTTGTCTCAATTTATTGCACATTTACATGACATGTGGCATTCATTTGTGAATGTTCTTTTTCAGCTGAACAGCAAGTTGACAACAAATCTGTGGTGAAAGTTACGATACTTTAAAGGACGTATAATCTGCTGTGGTTTTCAAAACCCCCAAAAAGGTAAGATACAATCAAATTTTATACTAGATTGTGTTTTGCCAGTCAGGCACCATTATAATTTGACAGGCATGATGTGGTACAATGCAATCTGAGTGACATAACCCACTGTGACATAACTGATAGGCCAATGTAGAAATTTAATAAACATTTCCAATAAGTTTGCTGTACTTGGCCTGTTGTGTCCCCAACCATGCCCTGGTGTTATGTCAATATTTGAGTCAGGTATTTGGTCTTAAACCTTACAAAATGTAACGGTTTACTTATACATGAGAAGTGTGTTACGTGTTTCCATGTACCCTTTCTGGATACTCTGGATATGAATAATGCTGCAACTATATAATTATTCCAGTGTAGGCACCTGGAAATCATCCTGTAAATGCTCAGTGGAGAAGATACTGAATATATGGAATCACTTAACCTACTTACATATAAATTGCCTACCACTGATATATTGTGTTGTGGCTAACTATGACCTAATTGGCTTCCTTTTGAAGTTCTTAGTTTTTGGGAGTTTTCTTTATTCTTTTAAAGATACAACCCCAGTTGGGTTTGTGGGTTTTTTGTGGTTTTTTTTGTTTTTCCCTCCTGTAACTTATCACAACAGTGGCTTACTCAGAGAATTATAAGCAAGGTGTCCCCTCATCTCTATCTTCCAATTTACATTCCTGAAAAAAACATGAGAGAGTTCTCTTCTAATTCAGTGAAAACCAGTTGGTATAGCTGAATTCCCAAACCTTTGAAAATGGCATTTAAAATACAATTAAAAAATATTCTTCACAGTATTAGGGGGCCAGCTAGCTCAGTCAGTTGAGCGTAGCGCTAACAACGCTAAGGTTGCGGGTTCGATTCCCGTTTGGTCCCCATGTATTGCCTGATCTAGTTGAGAGGTGGCGTCCCTGGCGGCAGGGAGGCTGGATTAAATGATCTCTAAGGTCCTTTTCAGCTTAGGCCATTCTATGATACTATGATACTAACTAAAGTAAATGATTTGGAATCAAGAATTTTTAAGTTTTTGTCTTCATTTGATTCTTGTTTTCACAGTGTCATTTGATTCTTGTGTTTTTTCAGTGGGAATTTGCAGCCTCAAAAATGTAGCTCATAATTAGAATTATATAATACTATAGTATTTGGTTTTGTATCTGCATTACTTGCTTGATACAGGGGAAAAAATGTTAATAGTGCACACCACAAAGATTGTATTTGCAAATGTTATTTCTATGAACTTTATCTAAAAGCCTCGTAAACAATTTGTACTCTTTTAAACAACAGTGCAATTAACATTGCTTAGGAAAGAATTGCTTCTATAACCTGAGTCAAAACTGCTGTATGGTTTGTTCCAAATTAACCCATATAAATGTTTGCTAAAAATGAATAGGGTTATGGAAACCAGAGAGTAATTTCAAATGTGGACTAACTAATCAGTGTAAACTAATCTAATATACTCCCACCTATTTGAAAAAACCCTGCATGTAAACCCCTGTCAAAAATTTCACAGCTGTGTTTGAGGACTAAGAATAATATTAATAGATTAATTATTAATTTATTTATTGTGATACTAAAGTGAAAAATATTCATTTAAAATTCTGTAAGCAAAAAGAGTTCCAGGGGTTTTTTTGAGCTTTAAGACCTCTCTGTAGGATTCTGCTGTGGAGGCACATGGCAACTCCACTGAGGCAAAATACTGTCATGTTCAGGAGTGAAGTTACAGATACATAAAAACACAGAAGTAATTTCATGATTAATGTAATGTAATTTAGGTTTTTTTGTGGATAAAAGTGATAACATTTGCAGGTTCAATTCTTTAAATTGTTTTATGCTGAAATCTGGTGTAATAGAACTTCATTTCCAAAGGAATTTTTCCCCAGTTCTTTCAGGTGATACAAAACAAGCAATTTTCTTCACATATTTTTGTGAGATTTTTCTTGTGTTTTATTTTAAAATATATTCAATGATTTAAATTAAGTCAGAGCTTGGGCAGGACAAGGTGGGATCAATGAATGAAAGACTGAACTATTGGTTGTAGCATACTACATGGAACAAAGGAGATGTTATGGGAGGGGAGAGTTTGGAGAAACATCAGAAGACAGCACAAGTTCGTGTTTGGAATGCTTCTGACCTGCAAATGGCTCTTTTATTAGAAGCTTGGTCATTATAATCATCAAGTGCTCAATGTGCTACTATTGCACAATGAATGGCAGAAAGCACGCGAGGTATATCTGTTGCTGTCTTTATGGCCTGACTCAGTTGACATTGCCAGGTGGTAACTTAAACATCTTTGAAAAAGTAAGTTTGTTCTACTACTAGAATTGTAAACCTAGAAAGGAAGGCCTTTCAAGGTGGCTACAAGCATAGCCAGTTTTCCTTACCATTTTCTAAATGTGCTTGTTAATTCTCAAAGCAAACAGGAAAGTGTGTAACTAATCCCTCACAGAGGCATTACTGTGACTCAATAAACTTTCCCTTTGTGGCCAAGGACTGGATTGAATCTCACTGTCCTCCCTGACCCACTTTCCTCAGTATACGACCCGTGGGGTGTCTGTCAGTTGGCATGGGGGGTGATATCTGTCTGCCCTGATGATGGGCAATATTGAAGTTGCTGCAGGAATGATCCAGGGCTGCCTCTCCAATGAATGTCAAATACGGTTGGCAATAATGACAGTACAAGGCACTGTGTACTCATGCACCTGCACTGCAAACTATGGTATGGTTGAGTCTATGGTAAGGGGATGTACTCTTAACTCATCTCTCTAAAACAATCTAGAACTTGCAACAGTGCAAACAGAGGTGGTGAATTTTGGCTGGAATTTGAGTGCCAGCCAATATTCAAAGTACAGCATGAGTATGTCCAGTTGTTCTGTAAAAACAAGAAGCTTACCTCCATGTGACTCCAAATCTGAAGGTGCCTTATGCCTTCAAAATCAAGGTGCCAACAGAGTCACTCTGAAGACATATTTCATTTGAAATTGATGTCCTTCTTTATTCTAGAATAACTTGGCTGATGAAGGACATTCAAGTAACTCAAGTCCTGAAGTGTACTGGTTAAAGACAAGAATAAACTGTCCCTTGCCTATGTATGGCAGGAACTTTTCAGCCCTGCTAGCCTGACATATCTAGAATACCAAGCCTTCGTGCTCTTCTCTGCAAAGGCCAGGGGCAACAGAGGTGATGACTGTAACCTTTCTGTGCAAGTAGCCAGATGGCCTTGTTATTTTAGTCACTTGATTAGATAATAGGTAGCTCAGGAAAGAAGTGCTTATTGTCAGCTGTTGTAATTGTTTCTGGACACAGAATATCACCATTTAAATGGTGATATTCTTATTTTCTTAGTTGCTATCTGAAATAGTTTTCTTAGGCATGCTGTATTTTGCAAACTAAATGCAAATAAAAATACCGAATGGTACGGAATCATGGGAATACTAATATCTATGTGGTTGTTTGTGCTTTTTTTTTTTTGTTTGGTGTTTCTTTTTTGTTTTGGTTTGTTTTTTTAGGAAATAAGCCTCAGGTACAAATGTTGCGATCTGGTATTATATTTAATGTAGTTATTTGTCATCATAATGCATTTCTCAGGAATTTTTCTTGAAAGCAAGCTATACAATAAATTTCAGTAAATTTGACATATAGATTCCTAGGGAAGGAGATGCAAAAGATAGAATGCTTCAAAGAGATTTGGGGATATGTTGATAATGAATACAAATCTTTGTTACATTAAATGGTTGCATTCAGCAAGTCTGAAAATATTTTATTCTGAAGTCTTTAACTATGTTCTGAACCAAAAGTCTCTAGGTGTGGGGGGTTTTTTTTCCATTTTCAATGTATCTCTTCTCTCTTGTACTTGTGTCTATGACTTAGCCCTACAAGGATATCCACAATTAGGAGCAAGGCAGATACCATGTCAGACATCCCTGAAGCTTCTACCAGCTCGCTGCCGCACACTTGTTTTCAGTTCTCCTTTGTTCTTCTTCCTCCCCTCCACCATTCAAAAGTCATATGGTTCAACAAACAATCCAGACATGCCTTGCTAATTATTGTGTAGTAGATGTGCTTGCTGGCTACCATCAAACCCAAGAAGTGGGGTTTACCAAAGATAAAATGAAGTTAGAGGCACATTAGGATTTAAGCAATCAACAATGGGCCAAATTCATCCGTGAAGAATCTTCTCTAAACTTGCCCACATCTGAACTTTTTAATTCACAACTACTTCTTTACCAATAGAAAGTTTCAAATCCCAGTGTTATTTTAAGTTAATGGCAAACCTCTTGCCAATGCAATCAAGGTGAAATAACCCTACAGCACAATATTAAATTTTATACGTATAGTAATGTAATACTTCAGAGGTAAATACACCCTGTCTATGAAAGGAGGCATTATAGAAGAGGGATGCTCACTGACTGAGATGATAGAAAAATTGTACAATGCAAGAGGATTTGCTATGGTCCACAAACAAACCCACTACTCATTGTCACTAGCAAGAAACTTGGGAAACTTTGAGAGAAAAAGGTCTGGTTTCACACCATTCCAAGCATACGTTTGTGCTTATACAGCTGAATCGCCCTCCTGGTATGTTCCCTCTCCTTTTTTTCACCCCAGAAGGAAAATTCACGTAATGCTACTCTACGCATTGCATGCATCTGCTTTGCTGAGGAAAGTATTTCTTACTTCTTGCTTTTGCCTCCATTCTGTGGAAAATTCTGTGAATTAGCAATAGAATTAACCCTTTGTGGTAACTAATGAATCGGAGTGTTTTTCTGGAGTTGCTGAGCGTTTATTACTGCACTACTATGTGTAGTCCTGGAGGAAAAGGTGTTTTCCTTTGAAAGTACTTTACACCTACATAAAACTAATGTTCTCTTGGAAATATATACCTTGGTTATTCAGTAGGGTTTATGCCATTGTTGCAAAGCTCATCTTCAAGTGCCTGCATTTGCACTGTGTTCGCCACACTAACTGCTTTGACATAGCTGTAACAATGAGCTACCTCTTTTCCCCCACCCAGCCTCAATATAGACAAGGTCAATATAGACATTCTAGTGGCCAAGCCAGCCCTAATTCTTGACAGATATGAATGTGGTAATTAATTATACATTGAAATTCATTAAATATTCTAAATTCTTATGTGGGAACAAATGAAATTCATCATTAGCAATTGAGTTTTAGAGTGAATCTGTGGGTGCATGGGAATATGTATGCTAGAAGAAATTTATGCAGATTAAATCCATTAGCAATTTTCTGCACATCTCATTAAGCAAAATATCAAATCTCACTTAGCTCTTCTGCTGCTCTCATTAGACAATTTAAACTATGCTATTCCTTACCATGGGGAAAAAAAAATAATCCCTGGTGTAGTGTCGTGCAAGTGAATTCTCAGAATCTTCAGCTGTCATACTAACATATTGGACTAATCATATTTCTTCACTGTATTATTCTTCAGCCTGCCAAAATAGGCAGCCTTGCAACCCAGAGGGGTTCTCTGGAAAACAAATATATTGGTTACTTCTTGTCACAGAGTGATTCCAGCTCTCTGGCACTACAGGTGGCCTAAAGTATGTGTGCAGCTGTGCATCAGATGTTGAAAATACTTCGCAGTGATGATTGTTGATTGTCACTCTTTTTATCGGAATCATATAATGTCAGGGGTTGAAAGGGACCTCTAGAAATCATCTAGTCCAACCCCCCTGCCAGAGCAGGATCACCTAGGACAGCCACACAGGAACGCATCCTGGAGGGTTCTGAAAGTCTTCAGAGAAGGAGACTCCACAACCTCTCTGGGCAGCCTGTGCCAGTGCTCTGTCACCCTCACAGTAAAGAAGTTTCTCCTCATGTTGAGGTGGAACTTCCTATGTAGAGTCAGAAAACACTTAACACAGGCACAGAGTTCCTTTTCATGCACATTATTAAGGCAATATTGTACTTTAAGCTAGGTTATCTCTATTTTTAGCTTCTGTCTTCTCCTTCCTTCCTGAGGATGTCAGAGCGCATAGATTTTCTGTTTTTACCTCACACTGGAAGCAGCAGTGTGAATTCTTACAGTGCCACACATAGTGTCCTTTGCCGCCTTTGATCATCTGTCATTTTGATCATTGCAGTTTGAACAAAGTAGCTAATCAATCCATACTCATTGTGTCCTTCATGTAGTGCCTGCTATCAACTTTGTTCATTTCCTTTATATTCAAACCTGTACAGTAAATAGTACTGTAGGTCTTCCCAGCACTAGTGGGTGGGCTTGTTATTCTGCTGTGAGAGAAGGGGTGTTCCTATCACCAGCTGGCACCTCATTCAATCAGGAATGCTTTTGAGCCTCTCCAGGGAAAGCAGCTCCATGTGGGAAATATTTTATGCTTCATTATGCTTTTTACAGCCAATAGGTGCACCCCACATGCTGAGAAACAGGGCCAGAAGAAGGAATTGACAGGCAGAAATTTTTCTGGAGCACTAACAAAGACTCTTGAACCCTATTTCCTCCTCTGTTCAAAAGCAGACCCAATGTGGCATATGTGAAAGTAGCCAAGTAGAAGGCTAGTGGTTTGTGCTTTTATTGGCTTTCTGTAGACTTATGAGGGTTATGGTTCCCAGATACCTTAATGAAACTGGAACAGTCCTAACTGTGTTTGGACAAAGTGTAAGTAGTTCCAGCTCTTTCTCTTTGAGGCATATTTCAGTCTGAGCCTCAGCCTCTACTTGACCGCACCCTGCGTGATGAAAAGGGGATGCTGGCTGCTTCTGACAGTGTGGGTCACTGGGGCATGGGCTGGGCTCTCAAAGCAGTGGGCCCTCTGAAATCATCTGATGAACGGAGTTTAGTCCTCTAAAGAGAAAATCTTAATTTTTTTCCTGTGTCATCTGGCAACCATCTCATATGCTCTCTAGTTCCTCTGGTCATAGAATCAGAGAATTGTTTACATTGGAAAAGACCTTTAAGATCATGATGTCCAACTGTTAAACTATTTGTCTTGCCAAGGGAATGGAATTCTGTCTGATGTTGGCTTATGAGAAAATGCTCATAGCCGTGGGTGAGCTCATGGTACTGAACTGGGCCCTCAGTTGCATTTGTATCAAAGAAGGATGAAAAAGGAGAGATGGGTGAGAAGTAATGTATTTTTTGTCAGGATTGCCTTTTCTCCTGGACCATAACCCATTCCAAATCCCTTTGTTAAACCATGAATACATTGTATGCTAACCAAATAATTTCTCCTATTATATTTTACATGCAATAAAATTCTTCAGACTCAAAGGTCGCCAGCCAGTCATGTAAAATGACTTCATGAACGACTTCAGCTCATTAATCATGCCTTAGTGTAGCCCTGGCTCTCCCCTGTTCATTAGAATAACTTTTCTTTGCACTTTGTGGCAAACCATCATTATAATACAGAACAAGGACAACAGAGTGTGAAAAACTTTTTTTTTTTTTTAATGAGACTTCATAGCTGCTCATGGTGGGACTTCCCATCCTGTTTGCTCTTGAAAGAGCTGTCTGACAAAGGTTCAGAAGGATTTTACCTGAAGAAGAGAGCCAGGAAGGGAATTTCACAGGGAAAACTGTCAATGAGCTTACAGAAAGCTACGTAAACCTGACTGCCCTGTTGGCTGAGCTGTCAGTCTTCAAACAAATACGAAGAGAAAATCTTTAATTGTACTCACCACACATATGACATTTTATGCTGTATCATTGTCATTTGCAGCAGTTCTTCACTCACAGAGAAAAAGCAGCAGTTCAGGTTCTCCAGGATCTTGAGTGGACTCTGGATTTAATAAAACGCAACTCTGTAGTTTAACGATTACCAATTATTAAGGAAAATAATCTCTTCACCAGAGCCTCTAAAACTCAGTTGCATTATCAATGCTCTTGCTGTTATTCTAATATTTTTTTACCTTGGATATACCAAAAAAAATGAGTCATTCTGATAGTGCTGGACTGAGACAGCTAATTTAAATCTCCCTTAATAAATATTTTAAGGGATGTTAATAATATTTTAGTATCTCTCTTCTTTAGGAATAATGAAATTGCAAAAATGGCTTTGAAAGTTTTGTTCGTTTTTAATTAAAATGTTCTCCTCTGTTTTCCCTCAGGAGTGTAGCGACTTTAAGCACTAGAAAAGATAGCAAGGTTCCTCACAAAAAAAGAGGTACTAGTCTGATTACTGACCTCATAGTTCCATAACTTATTTCCTGTCTGTGAGGCCACTACAGGTTCTTCCCACAAAAAAATATATACAAATCCAGGCCCTAATCTTGTGTCATGCCCAATTTTCATCTCCCTTTGAGGGCAAAACTAGTTTTAATACATATGGGAGGCAGCATTAAAACATTCTGCAATATGCAGTAGAGGAGTAATAAGATGATGACACATACTTTTAGTTTTGTCAGCCTCGAGAGGTGAAACTGAACTTCATAATCAATGGAATCATAAGGTATTTAAAAATTATTATATTGTTCATTTGGCCTGCCATCTGGGATTTTTATTTATATATTGACTGTCTCCAGTGTTTGTGATCAGTGACTGCCATAGATATTCTGGATGTATACCTCTCATCTCCTATCTATTAATTGATTTCTACATCTAATCTCCTAATAATCTTTTCTTTATCCTTGAGTCAATTTCATGCTTATAAACTCTGTATGTGCTCCTAGTCACTGCAACCTGAAATAGCTTCCAACCTAGGCTTCAGCAGCTGTCTCCCCAGCTTTGCTGCTATTTGTCCCGGCAAGACCTCTAAAGTTCTGTATGTCCATCATTTTCTTCCTCACTGGCCAAGGTCTCTTTCCACATGGGTGCTGCATGAGCCAAGGGCAGAAAAATGCTATCTTTCAAGCCTGGAGTTAGGAAGAGGCACTGTTCCTCTCCACTCCCCCTTCGTTGGGTGAACCAGCAGAGCTATTGAAGTAAAATAAGCTGTTCAAATTGTTGAACATGGTTACTGAAATGTTCATGAGTTTTCTTCAGCTGCTCTCTTCTCCAAACCATCAGGCTACTTTTTGCAGTGTCTCTTCGTCTGTTTTCCAGCCTTCTCTCAGATAGGCCAAGAAAAGACCCTTTTTTCTTGTAATCTCTAGTCCTCTTTCCCTTGTGTTTCTCTGATCTGCTTTGTCAAGTGATCAAAGTCTCTGTACAGGTGAACTGTTGCTTAGTTACCACCTGCTTGGAATTCACTCTTGAAAAATTGCTTTGTCTTGAGAAGTAGCCATATCTTTGTTCCTTGGTGCTCCATTTAAATGGATGATCAAAGTTTGTCAGCCTGCTCTATTAGTACTGTGTTCTGTGCAAAACTTTTTCTTGTCACCTTCTATGGATTTTAGGTCAACCTGGAGAAAAGCGATGGGAGAGAAGGCAAGAATGCGCTGCAGTTGAGAGAGAATGTTTGTCGGAAAGGAGTCTGAAAGGGAAGCAAAATGCAGTCTCCAGCAGCAAACAGGCTGTGCGTAGTCAGACACCACAAATAATTACAAGAGCCGATCAAGATATTTTAGTGTTGGAATTTTTTTTTTTTAGATTGCCTCTAGAATTTTGACCTTGGGGGGGAAGGTGAGTTAATTTCGTTTAGGCACATAATTTTATGTCCTAATGATAATGTAGATATAAAAGCAAGCCTGCAATAATTCAGAATGTAAATCCTCTTGCCTCAAATAGACAGGCTTGCCTAGAGAGAAGTATCTATACTGCTCATTGCTGCTGTCACTCTTTGTCTTTTACTTTCAAACCACCTCCTAGAGTCAGACCAGAACTTGCATTTGCATTTGCCATGTGTATGACAGTGTACTACCTTAACTTCATGTTTTCTTTTCCAATGTATGAATTGGAACCACACAAACAGACTGCCAGGGTTCTTTACCAGCTGTGTATCAAGCAAGTGCCACGTTACTGTGTAGAGCTGTTTTTAGACCAGGCAGGAGATGAGTATCTCTCAGCAGCAAACACTTGCAACAGCAGTGTCAAAAGCAAAGGCAGACTTTAGGTGAGACATGTGGTCATAAAACTGTACACAAAAGAGCATTTAGCAGCAGAGGGACTGATCATCACTAGGATCCCATGTTGTACCCAGACCATTATTGGTATGTATGTGCTCTATGTTATATATCAAGTAGAAGATCACAGTCTACTAACTATAGCATAAGAGATTCTATGTGGGGTCTTCAGAATCAAATTCCAAGCACCTCAGTAAAACACAATAATCAGTAGTTTTATAATAACATGATATGCTTCCATCATGTGGGAAAATGTGGGAACAGTCAGTCTTGGGATATTTTCAGGGGTTTTTTTGGCAGCTTTAAGTGTATTCTCTATTAAGTAATTTAGAGAATGCATTGCAGCAGGTTTCTTGGGATGTGTTAAAAGCTGTTAACAGAAAGAACAGGGAGTAGGAAAAAAAAAAAGGAGGGGTTAACTTCCTGATTATGTTTAAACTCCAAAATATATTTCTTATCGTTTTGTCATTGTGTCAATAGAATACCTCTCTAATGGTAATATAATACTTTATACCTGTAAGGCATCTTCTACCTACAGATCAAGCTAATGCCAAAAACATTCGGCATACATAAAGTTTCAGGATAAGTCTGATACAGGCCAGTTCTTTTTCCTAGCCAAAATGTTTCACTTTATGGAGTTAAGTCGCAGAATGCTGTGATGAGCTAGGTACACTGGACAGCAGGATCAGTCCTCCAAAATTACTTTGGATTAGAATAAATTTACAATTAATATTAACTGCTTTGTACAAAAAAAGCAGAAATGTCATAGTGTGTAGATGCGTTTCTGGAAAAGTTAATCTTTGAGGGAGATTCTCTAGCAAAATTATCCACGTGCAAAAATACGTTGGTTGCTGAAAACTGGCACTGGAAATACATGGGAGCTAGAGGGAGAGAGAAATTTTATAAGCTGTTTAGAGTTCTTGTATGTTTCTGTCCTTAGCTTTGAACTCAGCCCTTCCACCTTTGGAAGCCATTTGTCCAACAGGCAAGGTGGATAATTGCGTATACTTTCTGTGATTGAAACTTGTCAGCAGATGCAGAATTTCATACAGTGTACATTTTATATGAGTGTGTGTGTATGTATTTTAAGCAATTTTCCCTCTTTCCTTGGGTCTGATAGAGATAATCATGTCTTTTTGACTCCAAGTCTTCTGTGCTTACTATATTTATATTCTGGAATTTGAGGAAAAAAGCAGAATGGAGTGGAACAAACTGTTTTAACAGATCTGTGTGCTCTATCCTTTTCCAATTTTTGGTGACCATCCATTTAGCAATGTCTCATGTTATTCCTATCTTTACTATCTCTTATTTGACTCTTCCATCTCAAAAGGCTCCTCCAGAATGGATACTCCTTTCCCTTTTTTCCCTCTACTTTGTGTATTTTTTTCATGAATACTGGCTTTGATTTTTTTTTTTTTTTTTTTTAATCTTCCTGCCACTTTCTCTTTTATTCTAATCTGCTTTTGGTTTCTTCCTGTTGTTCTGGCAGGATCATATGTACGGAAGCAGATGGGTGGCTGCTGACTGACTGCTGGGGGGTAAAGAGCAATGACACTGTCACTGCATGGCAGTGACATGCAGTGAAGTGCAGAGGCCTGGGGGAAATGAATGAGAATGGGCCTGGAGTAGAGTCTGGCAAGCGCTGTATATTTCTAAGATGCCAGGTCTGCAGCTTGGGTGTACTACGATGCTCCAGGTGGGGCATCTACAGTTTAAGAAATTTTTCTCCTAAGTCAAGTTGTTTCCAAAGAAAGGAACCGGGACGTTGCTTTTCCTTACAAGTGAAAACAGTTTGAACTCTTGTGTTAATGTTTCTTCCCCTCTTTTTTCAAAGAAAAATAAAATTATAAGTGATATCAGTATTTACTGAAAACTGTTTCACTTAAACCAGCAAGAAGCAAATTCTTACTACAATGTCGATCAAGCACTGAGCAACAGTTTCACAATAAGAAAATGTAAATACTGACTTTTGTGGCTGATAAACTGATCTGATAGGATACTTACTTCTCTGGCACTTCTTTTTTAGAATAAAACTGTGTTTTGTGAGGAGGAGAAATTTACCAAAGCAGTGCTTAAAAGAAATGTTAGCCTCAGCTAGTGCATGCCACAGTGCTATGTGAGTTCTAATACTCTTTTTGTATTCTCTAAGGCTGTTTTTATATTAGTTAAAACTATGTAAAACTATGTCAAGTTCTTATTATACAGAAATTATTGTAATTATTCATTTAATCCTAGAATTACAGAATCACAAAACAGTAGAACTGTAAAGTACTTGAGGCTGGAAGGGGCCACTGGGGATCCAACCCACCTGCTAAAAGCAGGGTATGGTAGAGCAGTTTCCTCACGAATGTGTCCAGTTGAATTTTGAATGGGTCCAGTAATGGAGACTCCACAACCAATCTGGATAATTTGTTCCAGTTTTTGTCAATCCTCACAGTAAGACACACAAAATTTTTTTCTTAACTGGAGTTGCATGGATTTCAGTTTGCATCCACTGTCTCCGATCTGTCACTGACTCCATCTTTTCTTCTTCCCACCAGCAGTTTACACACACTGCTAAAATCTGAATAAATTCCAAAATATGCAAATTGAGATGATGATTCTGAGGCACAGCAAGATGTGCTGTATAGTAATAACCAGTTTCTACATGAAACAGCTTGCAGTATGGGAAATGAAAACAGATAAAAGATAAAAAAAAACATTTAAGTCTGATACTTTGACCAATCTTGGTTCACCTGATTCAGGTGCAGCTGAGTGAAGTTCTTTCTTTCTTTGCTGTCTAGCTAAATTTTATTGGGAAAAGGGAATTGTAAAGCTATCACTACAGTATTAGTATAGCTTCTGTTGTTCAATATCAATTACCATTCATTTATTCTCTGACAATGTTAAATTTTGCTAACAATTACATAGTAAGAAGTATTTTTATTGGGTTGGGGTTTTTTGCATAAGTAAAACGTTAGCATAAAAGCGGTTACTGGGGAGATCAAAGCTGGGAAGCATCAAGCATTGGGAACATACTTTGTTTCTGACGATTTGTAACAAATTACTAGGGTCTTTCATACAAAGGTATTACAGATTTGTGAAGATCAAACAGTTTTGAAGAATATATCAAAAGATATTTAAGTTAGAAGCAAGACTGTTGATTTGAGATGCTAGATTACTTAGATGCAGGGTTACAAAGCAGGTGGAAAAAAAAAAATGAATAAAACTAAGAGCAGTCCATGAAACCAAATTATACAGATCTGGGGCCACTCCTGTGTCAAGTGTCAAATAGCATTGATGCTACTGATGTAGAAAGCACATTGAAGAATCGGGCCATATTCTGTTTAAAATAGCGTGTCAAACTCTATTTTTCTCTTTAGTGGTATTTCTGTCTCTATTCCAAGCTCATACAGGGACTCCCAGAACAAGTGTTAAAGCAGACTTTTGCATTGAGTGTTTCTCTATTATATTTAGTTTTCTTGAAGCAGATGGATTCTATACAAGTTCCACACCTTGTAATATTGGAAAATTTTTGTTAATTGTTAGACTGTAAAAACAACCCCATTTTTTTTTCGTTTTTAACTCGATAATGATGGGTCACTTTTTGAGTCCAGTTATTTTTGTTTCTAATAGGCTTGCAGAGTTTAAAAACGCCAAGCCTAGAACAGCTTTGCTCTGTTGAAGAAGCTCTAAGGCTGATGTTTGCTAGATTTAAAAACGACAGAACTTCCAACCTTGACGTTAACCATGAATTTGCAAACACTTTTATAATTCTGATGTTGCCATGATATTTTGTGTGATATCTCAACGCCTACACTAGAACTATGAATTTAACTAAAGAAAATCTTCTCAGCTTCTACCAGAAGGTATAAACTCCCATTTTCTGAATTTGCAATATGCTGAAGGGTCAGGGCATTAACATTTTATGCAGGCAGAGTTGTGACAGTCTGGGTCGACTCTGAAGATGGTTGTGCCGCACCTGGGTGCGAAATCCATCTTTGTGAAGTGTGTGTGTGACTGAATAGCTTCTTGAGTAGGATTTCCTGTTGTTTAGGGGAAGGAGTCATTGCACTGGCATCCCGCCTTCAGTTATTTGTTCGCCTACTGTACAGGATCATCTAGAGTTAGCTTTTGCCTTCCATTCTGCCAGTTCCAGTTGGCTGTATGTTTACTAGAGCTACATAATTTTCTTATTTTTCCTGGTCAGAGGGTTTTGTAACCAGAGACAAGCCAAAAAAGTGAAATGCCCAAACAGCTAGAGAATGAGATTTTTTTTCTTTGGTATTGTTACACTTCCTCATTTTCTGTAGTATAAGGACTTCTTTGTTATTCACTTTTCCCCAGCTGTGTCTCTGGCTTGAAAAATCATAGGTGGACAACATCTTTGTGTACTTTGACAGCCTCTTAGAATGAAAGAAGGTTAAACAGAACAGAAATAATAATGTTTAACTGATACTGTCTCTAGTAATTTGCATCTGATTGCAAAAGGGTGGAGCAGTCTCATTAACTGTGTTTTGCTCCCACTTTGTATAAGGTAATTATCTCCTCAAAGAAGGTAGCTCTGGTCCAAGACCTACCTTTCTTAGTGTCTTACCAGGTTCTGAAAAACTTGATCTTTGAAAATCATAGTTGGGCACCAGGTTCCAGTACTTACAGACGTATTGACTTACAGAACAAAGGTAGTTTTTGTGCTCTAAGTCCAGATGACAATGCAAAAATATTTATATGAAGCTGTAGTAGCTTTATATCAGAGCTACAAGAACTCTATAGGGATGTCTTCTAGCATCTGGCTTGCCCATGCACAAGTTAGCAGTGTGAGACAATTTGGTGGATTGTAGCTATTCATTAATTACTAGGAGATTTTCTTTTTATTGTAAACTTTAATTTTGTAATTCAATTATAATTGAATGAAAACTTCCCTACTTCCAAAGAGGAAATCCATAAGACTTGTATTTTGGCTCTTCACACTACTGAAGTGCACAGTTTCAAATACAAGAGAATCCAGCTTGCAGTTCTGAGGACCAGTAAAAAAATGTCTAGATTGTAATTTTTTTTTTTGTTTATCCACATAAGCACTGAAATTTTGACACAAGACCAAGAAAAGATTTCTAGCACTTTTTGTATTTTGATGCCTTTGACTTTCACCCGGTAAGTTACACTGGGCCAGTTGATATGAAATTACAGATCAAATCTTAATTTTCAAAAAGCCTATTAACAGAGAAAAATGAATTGGTGATATCGCCCAATTCAATATGTCACTGTATTGAGTTTGAATCTCTGATTTTGATTTTTGTTTTCTTTTAATACAGAAATCTTGTGAGGGGGATTTCTCAGTTCCTATACTCTGCACACAAAAAGGCAATTATCAAGCATAGAATAATTATATAGAATCATAGAATGGCCTAGGCTGGAAGGGACCTTATAGATCATTTTAATCCAGCCTCTCTGTCGCCAGGGATGCCACCTCTCGACTAGATCAGGCAACACGTGGGGACCTAACGGGAATCGAACCTGCGACCTTGGCGGTGTTAGCGCCACGCATAAAATAATTATGTCCTGTGCTGACCTTCAGTTTTGAAATAACTGAGCATACTCATACACAACTAACTGAGGGCCTTAGAAGACCACGTTTTGCTCTGTTGAAACATAGGAATGGAAAGATCCACAAAAGTGAAAAAACTTTCCTCTTCTGTTCTATCTTCAAGGTTTACCATTCTTAGTGTGGAAGAGATTGCAGAGTGAGACAGGACAGTTCAGTTTCCAGACCTGCTGTTCTCTCAGGGTTCAGTAATATGGATCCCAATTAGTGTCAGTTCTGAGCATGACTTTTAAGATGTGGGTTCTTTTCCACCTGAAATGGAATATATTATAATATTCTTTCATATAGGTCATCTAAGCAGCTGTTGAATCCCAGACACTTCTGATCTGAGTCAGGTTTGAACTGATGACCCCTCAGTGAAAAGCTTGAGTCAGATTTCAGTCCCCTGAGTCATTTAGACTGCCTGCAAATGCATAATTAACATTTAAGATGCAAGTCTTTTTTTAGCAACAAGAGATGAAGGAAGATGGTAGTTGGTGTTTAATAGTCTAAACCATCCTGATGCAACACTGGAAAGAAAATGTCTGTTCACTTTGGAAGTGCAAAATTTGGTGTTAAAAATGAAACACGTTGAGTTACAAGTCCATCAGTATTTCACTGAAATAAATGACAGCACTTCATTGGTGATTCAAGGATTGGGAGAGGAAGAGCAGAAAGGGGTATTTAAGATACTCATCTGAAGTACAGGAAATCTGTTCAATTCATTTACATGGCCTTTCCTATTTATATAGGTAAACACTGATACGTACTGTGTAGGGGAATGGTGTCTCCTAATCTTTCTCCTACATAGGTGTCTTCTTTCAAAAGATTCTGAGTTCATCCTGGTGCAGAATAGTGCTTTTGAATATAATTCTGTATTTTTTTGCATGATGACAATTAGCCTTAGTCTATTTAGGAGTAATAATGTACTGTTACACATTTGCCAATTTCCTTCCAAAATAATGATGTTTTCTGCCTTAAAGAAAACTTATTTCCAAGGTTAAAGTGATGGAATTTCCATAGCGTCCTTTGGGAGACCTTCTGATAGGCTAACAGACTTCAGCATTACTGAGTTTTTGCTGGTAAACATAGTAGCTGTATCTCCTCTTTAATATTATCCCATGACTCCTTATTATATACACTCCACTTTTACACCTGCAGATTTTCATCACAGGCCAGCAAGTTATGACCATCAACAGAGACAGAAAGGAGGAAGATGGTTATATAATCATAGAATACTCTGAGCTGGAAGGGATCAGTTTTACACTGAAAGAAGTACATAGAAATACATTAGGATAAATGAGAGGCAGCTCTCCATAAATGAGAGTAGATTTACTTGATAATATTACCGTTATCTATAAAAGACTTACTGTTACACTGCCCAAAAATCTGAAAATCCCAAACCAATTCCCCCGTCTGTCAGTTTCTTTCAGACAGAATTTTTCAGGTCAAAGTTGTAATTAAACTGGAACTTTCCTCCAGCAGAGCTGCAGTGACAAATGTTTTTGAGTGTAGATGAGACTGTCAAGCTGTGGTTCTCAGATGGCAAGGTGCTGTGGTCGTGTGGAGCCTGTGCAATAAACTCTGCTTGCTCTTACTTGACTTTATAAAGAGGCAGGTTTGTGTTTCTGCAGTGTTGCTGAATTGAGAGCACTAGGATGTGTGTTGTGAAGATGTTTGAATGTTGCTGGATGGGATCAGATGTGATTATTATACCTGTTGCACATGGCAGCTGGCCACAGAGCTGCTGTAAGTGGGGTGGAAGTATCTGCTATCCAGGAAAGAAGAAAAGAAGGACTAGGGGCTCTAGGAAGGGATAGGAATGAAAAAATTAATCTAATGAAACACTAGCATCAGCTGAAAGTTTAGGAGTTGGTCTATATCATGTTGTTTTGAAGGCAAGCCCTTAAACTTAGGTGATATTATTTGTGCAGGGCCTTGTCTAACTAGCTAATCCCTGGTTACATGTGATGACTGGAATAGAAGGCATTAATAAGAAATCAACAGAAGTGGCTTCCTCATGGCTTCAATTACTGAAAAGCCTTTTTCTAATTTTTGCCTTGAATGTACTCATATTCTGTTTGCCTGCATTTAGTCTTACGACACCACTGTTCATTAGCCTAAAGAATGTTCTTCCCTCAGTGATGCTTATCTCCTCTCATACTTAGAGAGTGCCATCAAATTCCCCTCAGCCTGCATCTTGCTAGATTGAGCCAACTTCTTTTATTATCCTCTTTCAAGCTCTCCATGCACCTTCTCAGTATAATGCCCTGTCTGAGTTATTTCCAGCCAGAATTCAATATTTTAAACAAAGGTCATGATCAGCATTATATATAATATTCTGGTTAAGGTTTTATTTTCCTTCCTCTCATAAAAAGATTTGCTTTGTAGTCTGACAGTTTTCTCGTTGAGAATGTCAGGATTTTGTACGGGTCAGAGAGAAATCTCCCTCCTTAGTAGAGCTGTAGATCTTCCCTTTTTCACTTTATCTTATGATTTCAATTACTTTTGATAATATGCACAAACCATTTTTTCATCTACGGGAACAAAAGGCAAAATAGAAATGTGATTTTATTAATTTGTTTGTGATAGGTCTTGATTTCCTATCTTTTATCCTAAATGCTATGCAAGATTCTAGACATGATAATGTTCTTTTTATTAAAAAACTTTGTATTAAGTAGCCATCAATGAGCAATAAATAAGCAATTAAACAGAAACTTATTAAAGAAACATTTTTTTTAAAATTCCGAGTTTTAAATACACATTGCAAAAGGGTTCAGTGTTCTCTACATGGACAAGTGTCCAGTTTTTGTAATAATCTATTTTTGGTAAAATAATTTTAGTCATAAAACTAGTTTTAAGACATACCTGGCTTATGTACCTAGAATTACGAAGAATACAACTTTTAGGGGTATGCTGTATTAGTTTTAAAATACCACATTTTGCTATGAAGGACTAAGAAATGCAGCTCCCCGCTTTGTTTCATTTCTTTTTTTCATTGTAGTTCCTACACTGTGATAGAGTTAAATCACATGGAAGATAGTGCCACAAAAATAACTCTATAAATTCGTGGAATTACTTGTGATATAAGATACAACTCCCTGAGTGACGTCCTACCTCTATTGAAATTTATGGGATTTTTCCACTCGTGATTAGGTAGCTTTTCAACTTAAGTGTATCATAATTGAGTCTTGTGACTGCTTGCTGTCAAAAGCAAAATCACTGCATGTTTAATTTATTTACCTTATGTTAAAAACAAATATCATCTTTTTAAATACTTAAGCAGGAAGAGTTAGTATTTACATGAAAGAGATACAAATAAAAGACTGTAGTCTTACTGTAGTAAGAAGGACAATTGCGCCAGGATGCCTATAGAAAAATGCTGAATTGTGAAACAGAAATGCAATTCTATGAAAAACTGATTTAGTTTTTACTTAGTAAAGAAGTCTAAAATAATAATAAAAATAATAATAAAATACCTTCCAGAAGTCTACAATACTACTACTAATTATTATTTTAAAAAACTGTGGAGTGTTTATTAGTGAATTACTCTCCACTTGCTACTGTAGTGAAACATGCCTACTTGTGAGAAGTCAGAGCCAGGTCAGACCAGCACTATGTCTCTGCTTCACTTGCAGCCTTAAAGAAAGGACTTTGGCAACAGCTTACACTGGTCTTTCTCAGAGAAGAGAAGTTCAAGTAAGGAGAATTCTTTGCCAGAGCCATTAACAATTAGCACTGTAGGAAATCTTGCTATAAAGTGTCAAGCACCGTCAGTTTGCACTAATCTCTGGAGGAGTTTGAGAATAGTTACTAGTTTATGGGAGAGAAAATCATGACAATTACTGGAGAAGTTGTTTTAAAAACAGTATTTAGTCAAATATTAATTAGTTTACTGTTAATAAATTATTGCCTGAATATTTACAATGTTAAAAAGCCCATAAAGTGTATTTAGCTGCTAGTTGTACTTGCTGTACAAAATTTCATATTAAATTAAAAGGGAATATGCAAGAACATAGTATTTTCGCCAAGATCAAGTTTAGAGTTTCCTCCTTGGATGAAAAATAGAGACTCAGCCCAAGAGGCCTTTGGATGAAATAGTAAACAGTGAAATCACTTTAATTTTATGTTTTTATTATAATTTCATATCTTGGACAGGTTGCTATGGAAATGAAAACAGCTAATATCTTAAATACAACTTCACGTTATTGTTACGGTTGCTCTCTAGTCCTGTTTTACCTTGTAATTTTTGGGTAATGACAGCGCTTGATACTTCTAGGTCACTTCAATTTATTTTCTTCATGTAATCTTCACGGAATACATAAGAATAAGCCAGGAGATGTTAGAGGTTCTGTGTGTTTCAAATGATCATAGCAGCCATTAGTAGGAAGGGGGTTAAGGATTATGCTAGTAGTCTGGGATGTGTATGTTTGTGGGGGTAGTGATACTTAATTTTGTCTCATTACAGTAACAGCACTAAGAATGAAACATGTTCTGTTTGGGTTTTTTATCTCTGATAGGGCCCTTACATAAGTTTTTTCTTTCTCTGCCATGTTTCCTTATACATTGCATGCCTGATTGCGTATCTGAGGGTGAGGTCTGAATCGTAAGCAATTTATATAGGAAAAAATTTAGACCCCACAAAATTAGTTGGGTAAATTTAAAAAAAAAAAAAAATCCCTTAATACCATGCTTTTTCAAGAAATTTTTCACATTGATCAACTACTCCTATGAAAGATAGAAGTGATTTCAGATGCATTTGTAAGTGTGTCATTCTTTTCTGCCAACCAGTCTTATAATCAGTCTAGCTAATCTCTGAAGTGAAGCCTAAACCACATAAGAATATAAGAAAGGTACTGTTCTGTTCTTCCTTACTGCTAAAGCTGTCCTTTCACGAAAGAGACTAGCATCTGTGAATCTATAATGCTCATTAACAGAAAGAATATTAAAGATACTCTTCAACTTCATGTCCTGACTGCAGTGGAAAAAGGTCAGCCTTGAGCAGCAGAGCTGACACTGCATATTATACTGTAAACAACTATATACAGGTTTGCTTGAAAATTATATTGAAGGGGAAAAAAACAAAAACCTGCCAGTAAGAAAATGGAGACATCAGGTAGCTTTTTTTTTTTCCTATTTGTTCTTCTTAAAATTTATTACTGTATGTGTTTTCCCCATCTCCACTTTTCAAATAGCAGTAGAAAGAAAGATAGGTAGAAAAACATTAATATCATGTCCCTTCCAGGTTACACCTAAATATTTTTGAACAAGATATGGGACAAAGAGTGGAGGTATCACTGATTTTCACCGGTCCACTTCATTTTAAATGAAGCTACCTTGTATAAAGAGAAACTCACCTCATTCAAGAGACATTTCTCCTAGATATAAAATATGTCAGGGTAACAGATCATATTAAAGTACTTTTGCCTAATGAAAACCACTGTTAAGGAATTTCAGATAAAAAAAAATTGAATTAGATACGTTGTGTGAAGGTGTCTAACGTAATCTCTAACAACTGCAATAAAGAAACAGAAAAAGAATGTCAAGAAACAAACACCCAATGACCTTACCTCTTAAAACCACTATTAAGGAATTTCAGAGAAAAAAAAAATTGAATTAGATACGTTGTGTGAAGGTGTCTAACGTAATCTCTAACAACTGCAATAAAGAAACAGAAAAAGAATGTCAAGAAACAAACACCCAATGACCTTACCTCTTTCTAGATGATGTTCAAAGCAAACTCTCTGCCAAAATTTCTTGCCAAAGTTTGTACAGCCAGCATAATGCCAGTAGCTTCAGCAGTGGTGAAATGCTAGTGTTGTCTGAATCGCTCTCATTGCATTGCAAGAGTGATATGAGACATACTGACTAAGACTTAACTGAGTTTCAGCATTGGTATTGCTGGTATTGTTGGTATTGTCAGATACAACTGGTTGCAGAAAACAGTCTGGTGCAGTTTTTCAGTATTAACAAAATCTTGGATGTGAAAAACTGTGGTTTCTAGGTAAGAAATTTGTTTAAGGCATCAATCATGCCAGCTGGCCAAGAGTAAAAAAAACACACAATGATTTTGGGTCCACAGTAGAATTTATTTTCAACTTAAAAGTGGCTTCAAATGGACTCAGAAAGTTGTGGGGTTTTTTCCCCCTTGAATAAGATGATATTGTGATATACAGTAAAAGTCACTTATTTGAACTGATCCACAAGGTAACAGATAAGTAGAAAATGGAATGAGTTGAACTGCATGTTAGTCTATCTAAACTAGATGCATCTCACTCGATGAAAAGAAAGTGTTTACATATATGAAAGAGATGTTTAAACAAAAATATCGGTCATAATAATCATTACTTTTTACAAGACTGTCCACCAATAGGACAAGGGGAAATGGATTTAAGTTAAAGGAGAATAGGTTTAGACTGGATCTTAGGAAAAAATTCTTTAGTACAAGGGTGGCAAGACTCTGGAATAAATTGTCCAGAGAAGTTGTGGATGCCCCCTCCCTGGAGGTGTTCAAGGCCAGGCTGGATGAGGCCTTGAGTAACCTGGTCTACCTGAGAGGCGTCCCTGCCCATGGCAGGGAAGTTGGATTACATGATCTCCAAGTTCCCTTCCAACCTAGGCCATTCTATGATTACCCTGTCTGCTGAGGTAGTGCAGCAGGCATTGGAAAGAAAGATTATAGGTAAAATTGTGACAAAGGGTAGACTTTTTTTTTTTAAATGCAAGAATGGAAGATGACAAGTTTTCTAGGGACTTGGCTCCTTCCTTCTGATTTGTAGGGTCCACACTCAAGAGTCAAAATATTGTACCAAGACGTTGTAGGCACACACGTAGAGGAGAGGAGGGATTTTCCAATGATAACTGGAGTATGGAGTATGGGCATCTTCACCTTTCTTTAGGGGATCATACCACCGAGACACTGAGTTCAGAAGGAAAGGAGAAAACTGAGCCTCAAGCTCTGCTGTCTCATGCCAACAGTTTCTGATGCACTTGAAATAATAATGATAATTACAACAGAAACACTTAGCAACTGTTTGGATATAATTCCTAGATGCTTTCACTGAAAAAACAGGGTAAGCTGTAGAAAATGAAAGCAAGTTAATCTGGATCTCCTCACCAGTTAGATAAATCTCTCTTCTGTAAGTAATTTTCTGTATATGTAGCAAATTGTAGATATGTGTTGTAATATACATGTGCATACTTCTTTTAAGTCTACTGACGTTTGCTGTATTTATTTATAGTGGTGCTAAATTTATGGTTTACATGGTTATTTAAAATGCATAATTTCTTAATATTGTTATAGGAGAAACTTGCTAAATAAGTAAGCTAACTAGGCCTTCAAAAATACTTTAGCCATATCGGAAATTTATTTCTTGATTTGTAGTAAGTCAGAGGTTTATGGTATTTTCTAATTTTCCTTAACATTTCCAAGTATCAGGAGGGCCAAGGAAGCTATAAACTTGTGGTTTACTTTCTGCTGGTAGGCTTAGTCAGATAATTAAAAAGCAGATAGTAAATGAATTTATGAACCAATTATTTGAATTCATGTCACTACTGTTTACTTGTTAAGGCATCGTTTCTGAATATACCATTATTCTTAAACAGAATATATTCATAGTGGAAGTCCAATGTTTGTTATTTTCCTGCAAAACATATGTCAGCCAGTAAGGGAGTAGAAACGATGCCAACTAATAACTATTCCATTTCACGCTGCACGTTTTAGCAAATATAGTAAGTGTTGTAAATATATTTCACACCATACATAGTATTAAAGAGTTAAACTAAGCAATTTCTGTGCAGTCTGGGAATTTTCTAAAACTATTTTGGAAAGACTTGAAAATATCTCGTACTGTAGCAATCACAATTATTTCACATCACTCATTTCAAATAAAAATTCACGCTTTTTTACTTTAGGAAGTGTTTGGCCAATGCTTTATAGATACTAATTACATTTGTGCAATTTCTTCTCCGAAAATGTGAATCACAAGGCAGTGTCTCCACACTGTAGCTTGTAAAGAAGACTTTGATTCCCCCCACCAAGTGAAGTGTTATCCTGCTTTTATGTTGTATTTATTGGTTCCCTTGTTGATTAGAAGCACATATTTCCTTTTTAGTATCATTTTCTTCAAGCTTTTATATACTGGTTATTATTCATATTGTGTGGCAAACACAAAACCAAACCAACCCTTTTTTCCAAAGCTAATATCTTTTTGTGTTGTCCGAACTTCCCAGGGTGTTGTGAAGCCAGAGAGGCTGAAAGTAGACAGGAGTCAACAGCGTGATAATGATAGGCATTCCTACTGCTCAGAGGTAGCATCCACATCTTTTCTTCCTTGAAACTTGAATATCGAGCTTTCAAAATTGTCTTCTTCCATAGCTGGTTTCATTTAGCTAGCAATCCACTGTGCTCCTTGAGTTAATATGGTCCATTTAGAATCTACATAGGATTGTCATCCTCTCTTTATAGTTATTGTATATAGATTTGCACTGTCTGATCAAGGAGATACCCAATCACTTCAGTTAGTGTAGGATATATGGGTTGTTTCATATACGTATGTACTGTCTAAGCTGCTCATGGCTTGGATGGGCATACCTTTTGCTAACTTGAAAACTGCCTGGCAGGCCAGGACCAAATGTTTTAAAGTATGTAAAGGGTGAGTGTCAGGAGGACAGAGACAGACTCTTCTAGGAGATGTCCAATAATAGGACAAGGGGCAATGGGTGCAAGCTGGAGCACAGGACGTTCCATGTACACGTAAGGAAAAACTTCTTTACTTTGAGGGTGGCAGAGCACTGGAACAGGCTGCCCAGAGAGGTTGTGGAGTCTCCTTCTGTGGAGATATTCAAAACCCGCCTGGACGTGTTCCTGTGTGACCTACTCTAGGTGATCCGGCTTGAGGAGGGTTGGACTAGATGATCTTTTGAGGTCCCTTTCAACTCCTAGCATTCTATGATTCTGCGAAAAAGTGTTGGTGAGTAGTGTTAAATCCAGTTGGCAGCCCAGTCACAAGTGGTGTTTCCCAGGGCTCAGTACTGGGGCCATTTAACATCTTGATCAATGATCTGGATGAGGGGATCAAGTGCACCCTTATTAAGTTTGTAGACAACAAGTTGGCCAGGAGTATTGACCTGCTTGAGAGCAGGAAGGCCATTCAGAGGAATCTGGAAAGTCTGGATTAATAGGCCAAGGCCAGTTGTTGAGGTTTAGCAAAACCAACTACCAGGTCCTGCACTTGGGTCACAACAAGCCCGTGCAACACTACAGGCTTGGGGAAAAAGTGGCTGGAAAACTGCCTGGAGAAGGACCTGGAGGTTTTGGTGGACAGCTGGCTTAACATGAGCTACCAGTGTGCCCAGGTGGCAAAGAAGGCCAATGGCATCCTGGCCTGTATATGAAATAGCATGGCCAGCAGGACCAAGGAAGTTATTTTCCTCCTGTGCTCAGCACACCTGTACTCGAGCTACACCTCGAATTCTGTGTTCACTTTTGGAACCCTCACAGACATTGAGGTGGTGGACTGTATCCAAAGAAGGACAATGAAGATAGTGAAGGGTCTACAGAACAAGCCTTACGAGGAGCAGCTGAGAGAACTAGGGTTGTTCAGCCTGGAAAAAAGGAGGCTGCAGGGAGACCCTAAAGCTTCCTCCAACTATGTGAAAGAAGGTTGTAGAGAGGTGAGGGTCTGCCTCTTCTCCCATGTAGCAAGTGATAAAACAAGAGGAAATGGGTTCAAGTTGTGCCAGGGGATGTTTAGATGCGATATTAGGAAAGAATTCTTCACCAAATGTGTTGTTAAGCGTTGGAATAGGCTTCCCAGGGATGTGGTGGAGCCACAATTCCTGACAATTTAAGACATGTTGACATGGTGTCTAGGTTTAGTGGTGGACTTGGTAGTGCTAAGTTAATGGTTGGACTCGATCTTAAAGTCTTTTCCAACCTAAAAAATTCTATGGGTCCATGATTTTGGTTTTAACACATTTTAGAAGTTTGTTATTTACCCAAGCTCTAAGTTCTCTCTGCAGTCATTGAAGAGAGAGATACTTTCAGAAGGTAATGAATACCGCCTTAACATACTTGACTCTGGAGATCTTTCCCCCTATGCTTCTCTCTGCTAACTTTAGGGCTAACTACAAAACTAGTTCCTGTCAGATTCCTAACTTTCAGACAGATTAAATTAGGTGGCATGTAACTTTAGAGAATTTAGCGTTTGATACATATATCATCCATCATTTCTTGCGTTTATAGTGTCTTGGGATCAACTGAATAGAAATCTTTACTTTTTCCTGAAGTTACATCAGATTTTTGCCATAACTTTTAAGTATTTTTTTTTCTCCCTTGAGCATCTCCTTTTATTTAAGATTGCCCACCATGCTGCTAATTGGACTATATTTCATTTGATTAGCTTATTCTGGTATGGACATATTGACATCAACAGCATTTGCTCTACTATGCAAATTTGCATAATGATGCATGCATGATATTTGTAAAGCTATTATGCAATAATAAGCTATGTATTTCCATAATTATGTCATAAGCAATTCTGCCATGAGTAGTGTCAGTGAAGTCAAATAGGAATGGCATTATAGTCATAAAATCATGAGAAAAAATACTTGTGTGCAATAATATTAGTAATGACCTTACATCTGCTGGTGCCCCAAGTGAAACCAGGTCATTGTAAACTACGTAGTCTCATAGGTGGGTATTTTTATAAGGGGCTTTATTATAGTGGAAGATTTTGACTGCAAATTTCCATAGACACCACAAGGGTTCATCCTTTTGTCAGTGTTACAAAAAGCATTTGTGAAAAATGAGAAGAAGCTGGATGTTCTGTGATAAATTTCAGTCAGCTCAGATCATAGTATCCTGAACTGTTGTGAGGAACATGAGATAAATTAAAATTTCAAAGTAAATTTTCAGCTGAATCTTATCTTTCCCACTGATACGTGCAATAGTAGCCATCTCTCTTCCTCTTCCCTTTTTGCACCATTAGTTGCTTTACAGAGGCCTTTCAGACTCCCTAGCTCAAAGGCTGGATTTAATAAGACAAGCCAGAATGTCAATTTTATTTTTTTAATGGTTTTCTTTTTTTAGCCTGTGTTATTAACATCAGTAAGAGATTAGTGACGAGGGAAGTATGAAAATTATGTACATGCTTTTTAAAAATAGCAATGTGGAATCTCTGCCAGTAGTCAGCAGTTTTTAAAGGGTGAAGCTGAAGAGAGTAGCAAGTTTTTAATAGCGGTTAAATGAGCAATCACATCAGCCACATATCTGATTGCTCCTTTCACACAGGTAATGCAGACAGTTTATTTCGAATAGTGTTAGCATATCACATTGTTGCCTGTGCAGCTTATTCTAAAGAAAGATAGAATGTAATGTAATATAATGGGACCAATATAGTACTTTGGAGATTGTAAATGCATGTGTTTAGGAAGGTCTGCATTGTACAATCATGTGAATAAACAAATCTGGGTATGTACATATGTGCAGTTAATTTGAACAGAAACGAAATTGTTCATACAACTGATCATACAGATTTTCATCCTATTATGCTCATTTATTACTATACATAAAATTCATTATACTGACTGAAAAAAAGCAGTTTACCCATACATTTCTGTCACTGTTGATTGATTTTGCCTGTAAGGAGCAAGCTATGTATATAAAGAAATTACAAATTGAAACTAAGGGCACATCTCTCTCAATCTTCCAATAAAAGCTTTTTGAAGCAAGGGCACAGACTGCCTGAGCGGTGAGCCGTGTGATAAAGCACAAACAGTGCAGGAAATGAAAACCCTAGGAGTAGCAGATGATGTGGGCAGGAGGCACAGGTATTTCACTCAACTCTATCTGGTTCACTCCCCAGGCTCTCAAAGAAAACTTAAACATTATTTACTCAACCATGTGCTAGTTAAAACCAATATCTCCAGACCATCTGTTCAGGAAGATGACCTCATGCAACTTTCTGCCCCAACATTACGTCAGTGTAATTCTGACTAATCAATCTCTGCTTGATCACATTGCCTTAGAGTTCTCCTTACCTGTAGAAAGGAAAAAGGTAGACTTAGATTTAGCTGGCTATTTCAGCATTTTTTTGTGAAACAGAGTAAGACTATTAGTTGTTATAAAGTAGCCTGGCTTCTGAATCATGGAAGTTTCTCTGACATGATGAGCTTGGCCATGTGTATTTAATACATCAAACTTATAGTATTTCACTATGAAATGTATTCCTTTTCAGGATGCTTTTCAGATGTTATCAGCACTGTTTGGATTTCAGGCTTTTATCGTATCTTACTATTCTCAACCAATTATGTATTCATAGGAAAGTGGAGTTGTTTTTTATAAAGAAACTATCGTGGTGCAGTAAAATGGCAGAAATACTTCCAAACAGTATTAACATTTTGGTATGAAGTGCAGTCTTGTGTTATGGACCTTATGTGTTAGACTGGCTGTTGCTTGTAACAAAAGAATCTTGTAAATAAGCACAAAGTAGAAAAAACAGTTCAGTGTCTCTCTGAATGGAAAGAAATGTGAAAAATGAGCAATGGTCTTTCAAATTCAGTGTGTGAGTGCTTGGTTTTCAGGAGTTTAGCACCAAAATGTGTGCCTGATGGGCATCTGGAACTGAGTCAGGAGTTCTAATCAATTCTGCCTCATCTATTCAAGGTGGTTGTCTACATACTCAGTATCCAAACCAGTGAGAATCATTTGTTAATTTGCATTTTCTCCAGATTTTATGTTTCTGCTCATTTAGTCAGCTCTAGTTTACATATACATATCTTAATCCTACTTTAATGGTGAGTAGAATTTGATCCAGTGGTCCCGTTGAAATGTTGTGAAAGTCTGGTCAGATGTTCTAGCACTGAACATGGTTTTACAGGGCATTTTCGCATGTCCCTGTCACTTCGGTTATTCATTCACACCTTTGCTGCTTTCTGATATAGTTCCTGTTTGTTGCCAGGCAACTGTAGCCTGTATTATGCAGGGTTCTGCAGTACACCCAGAATTAAATTGCAGTGCACCATAAAGCAATAACTGATGCTAGGCTGTACTTTTTTTTTTTAATCACGCCATACCTTTGTTTTCCAACTGTTTGTTTCTAATTAAGTGGTGTTCATGTGAAGGGTGAAAACTTTCTAGTTATATAGTCAACAGAAAAATAAGATTGATCAGGAATGCAATGAAGTGGGGAAAGAAAAAGGCAGACACATTTATTTCCTGAATTTTTTGAAATACTTTTGGGATGTGCTGTGGCTCTTTTGATGCATCACTGTTACGACGTGAGTTATCACGCTTCTGAGCTCAAGTATGCTACATCAGATTGCTAGGGAGCATCAGCACTATCCAGAAACAGTCAGAAATACTAGGTGGTTGAATAATCTCTTTTTATTTAGATGATTGTGAAACCTCCAGTCACAAGGAGTTTCTCTGTGTGCATGTGTTTTTATAGCACAATGATTTGTGGAGCTGGTGGCTACTGCTGTTCTGTCCATTAAAGCAATAAACTTTTTTAATGAATCTGGACAGGAGATTGCAGGGAAAACATTTTGGATAAGATCCTGAAAAGTCTCTCTAAAAAGACAAATAAGGAAGGAAATTCACAGTTGCTGTGAATGAATACGTATCTAATGCTGAGGAGGATAAATTTCACACAAGGGAATTCATTTACATACTATTAAAGTTGACATGTTAATATCAAAGCATTAAAATATGTAAATAACATAAGCATGCACCAAATCCTAATTACTGCTTTATATTATCAACTAATTTACTCTTTCTTTATGATATTTTATGACTATTCAGCTGTGTCAGCAAGCAATTACAAAAATTGACTACACTTTGACAGCAATATATTTTTGTATATTTCCTTTTCTTTGTAAAAAACGTTCTTTCAGTCCTAAAAGAGAATGACAAGGAAAAGATTCATGTTGCTGAATGTTCTTTTTGCATGAACAATATATGCTTTGAGTTTCTAGCGGTTCAGTGGTCTTTCTTTTATCAAGCTTACCAAAAAAGTCAGATTTATATGCAGGCTAATGAGAACTGACATTTCTTACACTATTTGCTACAGTTACAGTACCGATTTAATCCATTGCAGGTGTTATATCATTACAAAATAAGCTAGAGGCATATGAGCATTGAGGAAAAACTTAACAGTTATTATATAGAAAAAGATGCTTCATAAAATGAAGCATTGTACCTTTTCAGTCATAAAGTCTTTACAGCAAGGAAGAAATTTGTCATAAAATCTGTACTGCCAACCTGTAATAAGTCTCTTTCCCCTCCACCTCCCAGTAACTTCAAACAGTTATTGAAATCGGGCAGCAGTGATGTGATATTTCTTGAATTCACTAAAAATGTCTGAATTTTGATCACGTTTTATTAATCTCAAACAGTTGCTTTAAATTAAATGGAAATTTCTTTTGAGATGCAACACACCTGTTATGGTGAGTCTCTTTATGACAAAAAGCATGACAAAATGTCATGGTGGCTTGAGATATAGAAGATTGTATTATGTCAGTGTCTTTAGTGGTCTTAAAGAGCTGTGATGTGGAAAAAATCCTAAATACGGGGGCAGTTCCTCATCTATTTTTATGGAAAACATTACTGTTGCAGATTTTTTTTTATGCATTAGGAAGCTGGACTGAACCCTTGATTTGAAAAATTTACTTTGAATTTAATTGGAAAAAATACAGTTTTAAAAAGGTGTTCTGAAATTATTTTATTTATTACTTGTATGTAGAGGACTTATGTAAATTGTTCAGTTCTTTTTGCTCTCCTGTAAGAAAACATGAAAGGAGTCAAATTGTGGAGGACTGGGGCTATAATCTGAGCCTGTGCTGTTGCTGAGGAACTGATGTGATAAAGAGAGTGAAGGGAACGGGGAGATTGACAGAAACAACTTCTGTTAAAGAGGAAGTTACAGACAAAAGGCTCACACAAAACTATGTTAAGCCAAGGGCAGATGACACAAGATTCAGAATTTAATGAGCCTTAAATGCCATAGAATGTGCCAGATGTACAGTAATAGCATAAAGTCTCCGCACAGTTGCATACCTTCCCAAAACATTTTTTAAAGGCCACTCAAAGCTCACATGCTCGTAAATTCCGTCATAAGATGCTCAGAAAAAAATCCCAAACCATTTCAGGTGGTTGTCATCATCTATTTCCGTACAGATTTCATTTTAACTGTGAGAGTTTGAAGCGCAGTTTTCCTAACACCAGAGATCACTTCCACAGAAGCATTGTTTTCATCCTCTTGCTGCTCACTTGCATGGTGCTGCAGCTGGGTGCAACTTGCTAGGCAGCACCCGGCAGCAGGCTGAGTCCCTGTGCGCTGTGCAAACGCGCATCTCCACACTGTGTCTTGGAAATACGTTTTCCAGCCTGCAACTGCTTCTTGCCAGTGTTGCTTTCTTTGCTCTTCCTAACTTTTGGTTTCCTGCACAGAGACTTCAATCAATTGATTTCTACTCATGTGTTAATTTGGCTACTGTGTATGTGTTAGGGCTGCATTCAGATCTCCTCCAATTAACAGTTACATGCCAATTTTGTGCTTAAGTTCAAGAGAGTTGAGACTGATTTAGATTCCTTACAGGTTAGGTTGGGTAGATGTTGCATGCCAGTGCAGATGACTGAGATAGTATTGTCTTCAGATTACTGTCTGGAATGTAGTTATACCCTATTATCTCAGTTAACTGTCTGAATTGTTCGTTTAAATTTACATCGTGTAGATGACACCAATATCCACTCTTTTTCTGATAGCAAGAGTCCAAACAATGTTTATTCCTATTTTAAATGATCTGAAATTTCTGGATTTGAGGTATATCATGCACAAGTGTACAAATTTGTTTTTATCAACAGTAATTTTCCAGAGAATATTATATCAGTGGAATGAAATTATACGCCTGTCTCTACAGGCTGAGCTTGGTAAGCCATTTCAGCTGCAATGAGAAAGAAAATAAAATTCAAAAATATTGAAAGTGTCTTGCAGTGTTCTAAAAACATTTTTATTTTAAAATTCAAAATTACTTTTTCAACTCAAAATTGATCCAATTTACAGAATAGGTGTAGGAAAATGAAAACAAAAAGCCATTTTGCTTCAGGACAAAGAAAAGATTCTTAATAGTTGGAATTTATTTTCAATTTTGTGATTCAACCACTACACCGAAATGTATATCATCTGCTCAGCTTTTTCTATGCTTCTATTTTTTTATGCTTTGCCTTGCAGTGATACCCTGATCTGATCTATTCCGAAATAAATATTCTAGCCCAATAAAATGATTGCATACCTTTGCGATAGCACATAAACAACACTAAGAGTTCTGCTTTTACTAACTGTAGACTAAGAGGTTCCTTAATACATCACACTACCTTACAAAAATATCTTATGGGACAGACTGGTTCAGTGTTGCTGGAGACAGCATGCTCTGTGGTGTCCCTACTTACACTGCAAAAAGGAGCCGTGAAGGCTCCCTCGGAGCCATATGGCAGCATGTGCGTGGCAGGAGCCGTGGGGCCCGAGAAGGCCCAGTGCCAGCTGGCTGTGCTCTGCTGCAGTAACGGACCACTGCTGGCCACCCTGGCTTGCCCTCGGCCGTGCACTTGATCTATATCTTGCCTTTTTCTGTCACACGTGCAGCAGGGAGAAAACACTTGCCATAATGTGTCTTTCTTTGCTATATCACCGCATGTGCTGAAGAGAGAGCACTGAGCATAGCCTCTCTATTTAAGCCATTTACAATGGAAATAATGGTGGTGGTTGTTGTGGATTAAATGATAATTTTTCATATTGTACTTCAGGAGTGGAATAGAAACTCATTAGTAAATTCATGAGAATATATGTTTCAGCACCCAAAATAAGGGGGGATCATTATAAACATATTGAAATCTGTTTTGGGAGGAGGTAAAACTTATGGGATATACCCAAATACTATATAAATGCAATGGTTTTCCACACTGGTCTCAGTTCATGTTTCAGACCCTAACAAAAAACATGTGCAGATGGGGAGGTGAAGGGGGACAAAAAGCGATAATGAGGTTGAAGGATGGATCATTTTATGCTTTGAATGTATATTGCCAGCTCTACACACATCAAAACCAGTGAAAACATGACTTAAATATGTGGGAAGGACAAACTTGGAACATGCTGGACAGAATTGTGGAAGAGAAATGAGAAATCCTTTATCTGATTACTTTAAAATGGGGAGTGCATAGGTTTCTCTACTTTTTCTATTTTTTTTTCTCCCATCTTCTTTTAATCACTATACATATATGATTATTTTTTCTGCACAGACCTTTCTTCTCTCACTTTATAAAAAATGTATTCTTAATCAGTTTTTCTGTAGCAGTAGCCAGGTGCAAGATGTGTGACTTCTGTTTGAAACTAATACAAATGAAGTGCTATCAAATGACAAAATGCTGGAAATTGGGGAAAAAAAGACAACTCACAATCTCTTGAATTGTTAAGTTATGTAAACAAAGATCCTCTACAAATATATAAATTACAGATAGGGTTTGAATCTTTGTGGGAACTTTTTTGGCTTTTTTTACTTTACTTCAAAAATCTCATATTATCAACTGCAAATCTCTGTACAGTCAGATGTATAGATAGACCAGAATAATTATCTAGGGAATATGGAATTTCTCATATAATCTTGCATGCATCTTACATTTAGCCCTTCTGCCACCCGTTCCAATTTAGATGCCACCTTTCTGAGATGACAGTTTTGTCCTCTCATTTTGTCCTACAATAGGGTTGTGAAATTTTGCGTTAGTTCAAAGGGATATGTTTGTGGAAAGGAAAAGCAGGTGCCCTAACTTTTTTGACCTTGATAGAATTTTTACTTACAACTCAAGAATAGATGCACTTTGAACTGCATTTTTGTCTTTACGTCAGAGAATGTTTCTGAGGACTTACCTGAAATTCGGCTCAAAGTCTTGATCTGAATGGATGGTAACACAAATAAATGTAATTCAATGATAATGAAGTTGTTCTTTAGTAATAAATCAACATCCTGTCTTGATACTAGTGGCTGCAGTATTGCAGCTATGTGTTTTTGTGCATGACTGGATTATTGCTCTGATTATTTTTTGGCAGGTAAAATAGAAGACAGATTATGAAATTAATTGAAACTGAATAAAGAAACAGAATATCTATTTTTAATTTCTGGATAGTAAAAATACACGATTGCTGTTAGTAATTGTGTTTGTGTTGTTCCCAAAGGTGAATTGGAATGTTTAGTTCTGCCATGGTATACCCTGAGATTTTGAAGGCAATTCTCCATTGACTTCCTGATATTTGTTTAGAGATATTATTATGTGCTTGAGAAGAGTGACAAACACAAGAGGGATTTTAATATTCGTATGACTTAGGCTTACTATATGGTGTTTATCTTTTTATCTTAAGCTCAAGATACTGAGAAAAATGTCTTTTGCTGTTGTGATTTGAAGTCCTGCCAGAGCTCAGGCAGTGGCAGTAGGATATTACCTTGCCTCCTTCCTGCTGGCTATTGATAGTAATCCATTGCCAAATACATATGAAAACCTACTTACAGATTAAAACAGATCAGGCAGTATGAACAAGGTTGCAGATAACTCATTGCCTTATGAAAGAAATTAATAAGAAATTAGGCAGGCTGAGTTACTGTCCTCAGTTATTCATTTGTTAACTTGCCTGTGTTGTTGTTGATCTTAGTCTTTACTACTAAAGCATGAACTTTTTTTACAGTGAAAAGCCAAAGTATCTATAAAACTCTTTCCTATTAATCCAGCTGTGATGAACCTGGCAAAATCTGTTATATGGTCTTTGAATTCTGCATTTGAATACTCACATTAAACATTTTTACTTGTCACACTATAATAGACCAAGTGAACTTCATAAGCATGGGTTTTGTTATGTGTTAAAAATGAACATGATAAGTCTGTTATCTAAATGTTCAAGCAATATTTTTGTGACAGAAACTGTTACTTAAGATCACAAAAAAACCCCCAGAGATTGCTTTTATTCATGCTTCATACTTGCTTAGTGTGTATACTTCTGCTGAGTCTTTCTTATTCTTCCTTTCTGCAGTTTTAACAGATCTTCATTATTTGCATATTTAGTTAGAATAGCCTCTCTGACTGTAGATCCATATACCACTGGACAAGTTGTAAATGGCCTGAGTTAACTATGCGGTAGGGAAGAAGTCTAGAACTGGACAAGTAGTGTTTAGCACACTGTTGGCATCCTGCCATTGACTTGTGCTACAAGCAGCTTGCCAGGAGCTGAAGGTGCTGATCCTTTACTATTTTTTAGAAAATTTTTCATACAACTCATCTCAAATTATTAGTAAAGAAAGAAAAAATTGTTAAGGATTAAATAAGTAATGAGAAATTGTGTAACATAAACAAAGACAGAAAACAATAAAATTCTAGAAAGATGAAAAATGTTTTCCTTTGATTTACTACGGAAGCGTGAACAGATGTGGAAGTCCTTATGGCCTTCTGTAGAACATAAAAACTAAAATGCCTTTTGTTCTGACAGTTTTTAAAGTACTGCAACTGTGGTTAGGGATTACCAAGAAGTAGTTGAAAAGCGTTTTGGCTAGAGGTGGTTTAGAGAACACCAATCCAACTGTGTGTACTGTCTTACGTTTTGTATTACAAAACTTAACTGACTTGATTTATTAGTAATTTTATTTCGCTGTATTCCTGTGTATGCTCACCAAAGAAAGAAACATGTTCCAATGAATGTTTAAACATTCAATATGATATGGTGCAAGGAGTACATTATCTGGAGTATATTAGGCAGAGTGAAACTGAACAGATGCAAAGATTGTGTCAGATAGGGCAACGAGTGTGTTTTGAGCCCCACAAATGTGCCAAGCCTCAGGTTTTTTTGCTTTATATCTGTGTGACTTTAGTTAAAGGACTTACTAGAGGATTAACAGGATGCACAGTGGAAAGGCGAAATGAAAGTCTCTCTTTAATGAATACTCAAGTAAGAAATGACAGTGCCTACAGTCATATAAGGTAGAGGCACAGAAGATGTAACTGGTGCTTTCACTCCGTATTCTGAAGGACCAGGGCTGAGCAGCAGAAGCAAGTTACTGTTTGCTTCGGGAGTTTAAAATACACACACACACAGACAAAAGCTGTAAACACCTTGATAAGGATTTCGTTCCCTAGAAATCCTTGGTCACTCTCTAGAGAGTTCCCTGGACGGTGGTGGCCGAATCCTCTGAGAGATCTCAGTTTCTGGCAGGCAGTTTGTGTTTAAAGTATTGAAGCTGTATCTCCTCAATCCAACTTTTCTCTAAGCCTGTTTTGAACAGGAATTAAGTCTTCCTATCCCTTCTCTCCACCTAGAATCTTGTTCCGCACTGATGTTTGCCATTACCGACGGCTTGCCCAGACTGTTAAGTCACTGACCTATTCAATCTCAGTTTAAAGACCACCATCAAGGCTGTCTGATGATGTCTCTCTTCTGAACTAAAAAAATTTTCTATTGCGTGAACCCTGAAATGCCCAAGGATAGCATTGCAAACAGCTCTGTTACTTTTGTTGCCTTCTAAAGGAAAAAGAAAAAATTGTGGGTGTGTGGAAATACTTTTCTTACATGCCTTACCTTATGAATTTCCTGAGAGCTGTTTGGATGTTGACCTTTGTTAGAGTTTTTGTTTAGGTTTGGAGAGTTCATTTCACAGGACCAACTTTCAGTCTGGGGACTGTTCTGGTCAGGATGCAGCCTCACCTTCAGACATGAATTTATGCTTTTGTGAGCATGGATTAACTTTGGCTTGGAAGTCATACCAGAATAATCTTTAATTTAGACAGAGTTTAGTAAAAATTTCATTACAGGGCGGGGGGAGAGGAAAGAAAAATAGAAAAGAAAGGCCTGGCTGGTGTCTTTATGCTCACACAGTGTTGTAAGCTGGGAGCGGTAGTTCAGTGACAGTTTGGCAGCTGAACTGCAGTGCCTTGGTGAAGGGAGATTCTTTGCTGCATTACAAAAGGCCAGTTTTAATTTATTTCTTTGTATTTCAAAGCAAATTCTTTGTCGTTAGTGGTGTCCAGGAGCATGTGTATTTGTTCACAAAGTTATAGCCCTCACACTTTTACCTAATTAGGTGATAGCTTTGAATGGAATCATAGAAAAATGAAACAGAATAATTTTCAATTTTATTTAATTAACACTGTGTGATATCACTGTGGTTGTTCTTTCTTTTCCTCCACCACAATAAAACTGTAGACAATGCTCTACAGGAAACTTTTATTTATAGTTAAAGGGCTTTTATTTTTGGAAGAATATAGTTCTCCATTTGGTGGTCTGCCTGTTAAAAGTACAGAGTTAGTTTAGAACACAGTTCAAATGAAACATTAAATACTGTCTCATGCAATTCTTGATTCTGAGACAATTAGTTTCTGCAGTCTAATCTGCTACACTTCACTGGGAAAATATAATGTATATATTCCCGTTCAGTCCCCATGTGTTGCCTGATCTAGTCGAGAGGTGGCGTCCCTGGCAGCAGGGAGGCTGGACTAAAATGATCTCTAAGGTCCCTTCCAGCTTAGGCGATTCTACGATTCTGTGATATATTACATATTTTATTACAATTTTTCTTCTAAACATAATGGTAAATAAAACATTTGTGTACGGAAATTGTACAACAGGTATGTAGCTGTGTCTGAGCATAAAGTAAGTCTGCAAGTCTTTTGCAAGCAGTTAAGAATTCATTCTTCCAATAGTCTTACCTGGCTGGATAAAATTGGAGAGACATAGGATAATAGTAAATCCAAAATAAAAACTTCTACAGAGATATGGGGTAGTTTCATCACAGTGCTAATGTGCATGGTGCTCAGCTTGGCACAGATGAACTGATAGAGAAAAGAGTTGTGTATGCATATGAAATACTGCACAGATTTATTTGGAGATGAAGTGATGTAGGAAAGATCAACACTATAGAGAGAGTGTCTTGAAACTTAAAATGAGGAGAGAGACATTAGGAGAAATAATGCATACCTCCTCTAAGCATGTCTTAACCATGTGTGGAGAACACAGCGGTTTGGTCCCAGGTCTCAAAAACATTTAATTAATTTTAAACAATTTTTAGCTCACCAGTCATGCAATTTAGAGAAGCTGGTTAGGGGCCGATTAGGGGCTGGTTAGGTCAGTCAGTTGAGTGTGGCGCTAACAATGCCAAGGTTGTGGGTTCGATTCCCGTTCGGTCTCCATGTGTTGCCTGATCTAGTCGAGAGGTGGCGTCCCTGGCGGCAGGGAGGCTGGATTAAAATGGTCTCTAAGGTCCCTTCCAGCCTAGGCCATTTGATGATTCTATTGCTTCCTATTGGGAAGCTTCTGTCCTCTTAAAAGAAGTAAATATGGAACAGACATGGGCTGCTCTGACCACTAGACTTGCAAATTTATGCTATCTTATTGCAGACTGTATAATTTTGTGCACTCTCTCAATCTAGTAAAATACAATTCTGTTCTTTGAGAACAGTTTTTCATTTACTAAATATATACACACACATATACTTCATATATAAAAGCTTTCAGATGAAAGGCTATATAATAAAACAATTACATTTCTCTCCTATTATTATATTTAATTCCCCAGTTTTTATATTTATTATTATGTTATGACTGTAAACTCTAGATTAATTTAGTCAAGGAAACACAGTATATTTATGTTTAATCTCTATCTGCATTGTACATTTTATTCATGCACTAGAGTATTACTATATATAATATATATAATTCTTAGGTACTTAGAATAAATGACATTTATTATGTTATGTATGTCTACAAAATCCTAAATTCTTGTATCATGATACTTTAGAGTACCACTACATCATAAATTTATGAATTTGTAGACCTAACTATATTCTAAAGTATTATGATAACAGCAGTTTTTTGTTGTTCATTGCAAAATGGCAATCCCAATCCATAATTCCTAATCTCGTTTCCACATTTAGATGTCTAGTCAGTCAGGGCCAGTATATTATGGATTCAGAACAAGCTTTGCAGTAGTGTGAAATGATGGGTTTGAGTGATGTCTGCCTCTATAAATGAACGAAATCCCTTGATATTGGCATATGATCCAGTCTTTTAAATAAGCAGTTAATAAAACACGCTTCTGCTCTTCACAAGAAGACTGTGCATGCTGTTTTTACAGCAGGTCAATTTTTCTTACTATAATTTACGTGAAGTAAAAACAGAATAATTATATGGGTACGTTTTAGGCTGCTTTTTTAATATCTCCTGTATGTTTTCTAGTTTATGTCAGTTCTGTGTCACATAGGTTCTGTGACACCTATGGCATCCAGTCTCATGCTTCCCTTTTAGACACAAGGAACTATGTGGTGTGCAAAGCAGCATAGTTCACTGAAAATTTTCTTTAAAATGTTTCCTTACATCAGTGATAGGGGATAGGATGTAGATCTAGGTCTGAAAAAATGACAGGCTCCTTTTCTGGAACTGACTGTGGAAAAAGAAGAGCACGGGAAACTGAACTGGGAAAGACTGGATCTAAGAATGGTTCATTGCACTGCACATCCATCTCATTGGAAGGCTACGCTCCTGAACGTTGCCGTTTGGGGATGAAAATAATTCATAAACACCTGCTAACTACAGGAATAAAAAGAAAGTTTGACTTTGTCAGAATATCCATACTTCAAGTCTTAGTAGCAAATGTTAAAAATATTTACACTGAAGCTATTCCAGTTTATGCTTTTACTGTCCTGAATTTTACTTAATCAAACACATGAATATTTAATATTCCTAAATGTTTCCACAAAGCCTATAGGCACTTTCAGGGTAAAATTCAGTTGCCTCTGGCTCACGCTGAAGAAGAGCTTCCTTTTGAAACAGCTATTCTTAGAAAACACTGATCTAGAGGACGGAGCAATGGAATTGCTATGCATAACATTAGGGCAATTTCTTTTTGCCTTTAGGTGGTATGACCAGCTGACATTTCAGCACAAGGATCCTTCAGAGCAATATACAGAATTTGATGTGACAGTCTCTGAATCAACCACTGAACTTAAAACAGTGTTAATTATATATACAACATATGTACTCGCCATGTAAGCAAAGAGTTTTCTCTTGCTTCCATATGTAGTTGTCTCTTTTTCTTCTTTTCTTTTTTATTTGAACTGAAGCATACTTAAACGATCACACTTCATGTACATCTCCCCCCTGCCTTCATCTTCCAGGAGTATGCCTCGTGCATTGCTGTTTCTGGTTCCCCACCTCTTGTGTTTCAGTCAGATTGCTGCTGTTGCCAGCAGTGTCAGCTGAGGCAATACTGTAAGTGCAGGAGAGCTAGCAGCTACTTGCCTCTGAGAAGGCGATAGCAGGAAATGTCAAAGTCTGTCCTCATCAGTTTGGATTAAAGCTGGATGGCATACTTGGCAAATGCATTAAAGACAAAGCAGAACATGTTGGAAAAATGCAGCTTGAACAGTTAAAGGAACTAGGAAATAAGTTTTTATTAGACAACCTTAGTTATATTGCTTTGACTCCCCATAAAATAAAAATAAGTCATAAAACATTATATATTTTTTGAGAAAGTGCACTTCACCTAATGTTCCTGAAAACTGATAATGAAAGGAGGTAATCTTTAGGCTGCTGAATGCCAGAATTTCAATGACAAGGGTTGAGACAGGTCAGTTCTCCACAACAATAACTTGCCCTATTGCTAGTTTGAGCACATGATTCATTATTTCTAAGTTCCTCTGTGGTTTATTCAAGAAGCTTGATGGCTTCATCTGCTTTCCTAGAGCAAACAGTGTCCTTTCTGACTGGTGGAGGGCAGAAAAGAGGAAAGCTAGCATAAGTTACTGAAAAGCATGGATTTCCTCCTTTGTGGTTTGAAAATCTGTAGTCAGGAGAGCACCGCAGTATCTAGGGGAGAAAGGGACCCTCAGTGAAGGAAGATGGTCTCCACTTTGCTTCTGTGAAAAACAGTGACTGTGCAAGACAGGTACACCAAGACAGCATAGCAGTGACTTCAAGTGACAATCTCTGTAGGAGAGCTTACAACTGTTTTGACCTTCTAGTCAGCTCCAAGTGGGTCCTGATTCACTTTGATAACAGTGTTATTCATTTTCCATGTTAAATAATTTATAGGTTATTTATGTGTTGCATTATTATAAAGCTATAGCTTTTTGATCTCTAAGGTGGGTGTTGCTGCCTTTTGCAGAAGCGTAGTCTGAAAGTCATAAATGATTGCTATCCTTAATCCTTTACTGTACAGATGTTGTACAATAAACCAAGGGGACAAGGCATTCTGTAAATTTAATGGTGCGTCACTTAAAGCATCATATAATTACAAGTTGTATGTTGAAATAAAAATTATACCTTTGCAGGTTAAGTAAAGAATCACTAATAAAATTGTAACAGACATACATTATACAGCATGGGGTTCCTAATGAATAATTGCTAGGTTATTAGTGCTTAACAGATTAAAGGTACTTCCATTTATTACTGTGCTCCACTAAGGATGAGCATTAATTTTTTTTCAAAGCAAATTCACTGGAAACAGACAGTTTAAAATTTATGCTTGTAATGATCGCTACATGGTCCATTAAGACCACCTCTAAGTGAGCTTAATTTGTAGCAGATAAATGTACATGTCTACATATTTTTCAACATAGTTTATGGTGCATCCTGCACAGCTGTGCCCAACTGATTAAATCCTCACAAAATTTAAATAGGAAACCCATTACATAGACAGTATTATATCCATTTATCATACACACATTTTCAATTTAACTCTGTAAGTCTTTGTGCAGGATATTTTCACTGATTCATTAAATATGTATGGCGAGGCCATTTTCTCTCCTGTTTTATCTTGCCCTTTTGTTTTCTGGTTTTGTTTGGTTCCTTCTTTTTGGTTCTATCACCTGGTAATCAAGAACTTCAGCCAATGGAACATTATCTACAACAGTTATCTCAGTAATGATCCTAGATATGACAGTCAGAGTTCTAGATCTAGAGAGCTCTTGTCCATGGAAAAGAATAAGTGTGTAATAACCAGTATGTGGAGAAAAGGGATGGGTATTAATACCCTTGTTTTCCTTCCAAAATGGATTCTAGACTCTGGATTTGTTCTGACAGATATGCAAGATGCTGAGAAAAGTTGAGATTACAGATAATTCTTCCCTTTCTTCAACGTTTCCCATTGGTTAGCTCTGGGCATCTCTTGAATTTGTTAAAATGTTTCCTAGGATCCTATTCTGAACAGTCCAGCTTTATTTTTGCTTTAGGTGTTTTGAGTCTCATATAAACCATAATTCTGGATTCTAAAAATAGGATTAGAAGGATTTTTCCATTTTTAGAGATCAAATTTATCTGCTTTGAATTATTACCTGAAATCCCTCTTATCATGGTTGACTATAGAGTAAATTAAAGGTGTTAATTTCACATGCCCTGACCCCTATGTAGAATAGATGGTATGAATTCTCTGTTAGCCAAATACTGCTCTACTTGATTCAAGGCCATAGATCTTTCTCTGCATCTAGTGCTGTAATAAAAATGTTGTTCATTGCATTCTGTAGACTGCTAGAGTGAGCCCCTGCAACTGTGTGCATAAGCCTGTGCTAGCAGAATACTGCAAAACAACAAGGGAAGCTGTAGGAATATCTTTGCTTATCTTAGAGTAATGAAAGGGAAACAAGATTTTAGAAGAACAATTGTTCATTCATTTTTCATTCCCCTAATGAAATGCCAGTGACAGATTCTGTACTATTCTACAAACTCAACACACATAAAGAGCCACAAGGAAGTGTTGACCTCCAAAATCTTCAAGAATTGAAGATTACCTATGAGAAGAAATGGCTATTTAAATAATAGTTCTCTGGTACCTGTCTCTGTTTTCTTAATGCATGTATAAAATTTGATCATATGGCCATTTTTTTTAGCAAACTGGGTATTTTAGAAATTCTAAGGATTTAGTAATTTTGCTCTTCTCTGTGGTGCAAATATTGACAGTGATGTATTCTCACCTTCCTTTTGGCTACCTTTTGAAGCCATTGTGTCATAAAATGATTTTTCTTTTTCCCCAAGGTCATAGGTTCAGTCCATTTTCCACAGAAACACCTAAACAGATAGATGGACAAATTATTTTTAAAATCCTTCAGATAACAATTGGAAACTAGTTTATATCCGTGGATTCTAAAATTCGTTTCAGTACTTTTAGGATTTTGATTATGTATTAACTGTAGGGAATTTTTTTTTTTTTATGAAGATGAAAATTCGGGTGCAGCAGTCTGCCAACTTGCATGATTTTTTCATAGGATTTTGGTGTGGGCTAGAGCTAGTCCTGGTGTTCTTCAGAGCCTATCACATGTTTGCTCTGTTCAAGCCCCGTGATTTGACTTTCGCTTCACTACTTTTCCTTTTTAAAAGCCAAATCAACTGTAATAAGCAAATAGAATTCCCACCTATGAACCCCCAGATAGTGAGCCTCCATTCTGTCAAACAGCAGGACCAGGATTAAGACAAGGACAGTGAAAAATATTTAGAGCTAGGTCATCCTTGGAATGTAGTGGGGAATGGACTTCCTAAATCTTGTAGAGAGAGTAGAAATGTCTTAGGAGTTTCAGGGAAAGAAAGGTGTCCTTCATTTGAGGTACAGCTGATATAAGCAAGTGCTGTGAAAATGCTGAGCAATTCTTTCATTATTCCAAACAATTAGGTGATCTTGGCCGTAATTCCCCATTCCTGGAATAAGTGCTGCTGGCTCAGAGTTTCAGTTTTTGTCTCAGATAACAAATATATTCTCACCCTAAATGTTCTCTGAGGATATTCCTGACACCTGACCCTTTAAACAAACACTTGGAGAATTGAATGCATACTGTAAAATAGAAAAGTACTTTTTGGAATAAAACCAACAAATGTGATACTATAGATGGACTTACTGTCTTAGGAGATTAGATAAATTATTAGGGACATGGATCGTCAAAACATAGAAAAATTGTCTTGGCTATTCATTTCAGTTCAATAATTCCACAGAAATAGAGGCTGGAAGAACTGGACAATTCTTGAACAAGATGTGGATGAGGTCACAGTTTTTAAAGAGCTCTGTGAGAATTTGAACATCAGGACCTGTGTCCCAGTTCGTTCAGAGACATCCGTTTCAGTGTTCATTTTTTCTGGTGATCACTGCCAGTAGGAATTAGTTCTGAATAGTAAAGTGCTGGCTCCAGGGTCTGGGACAGTTGGCGAGTTCTTCAAAGTGTGAAAACAACAAGCTTCTGTCATCACAAGTGTGAAAATAATATTGCAAGTGCATATGATATTATTTCTAGTTTTAGGGGAGAGAATGTTTCCATAAAGAATTATGGGCAATGAGTTGCTTGCAAGTGAAGTCTAAGCCTACGGTACTATAAACATCCTCATTGTTTTGCTTACCTTCAGAAGTGGGAAACTTATTTACTAGGAATATCAGTAGTTATCCAATATCTGATTTTTTTTTTTTTTCATGAAAACACAGAACACTGTATTTCAGCTATACATGAGTTTTGGGAGGCTTGTCTGTGATATCAAGAAATTAGAGACTGCGACATTCTAATGTGTGTATATATAAGTTATCCACTGCATCTATATTAAAAACAATGTTTGTGCTAGTGATGAATCTGTTCTTTGTATGTTTGGTGAATAAATATTTTAACAGAAGTGTTTATTTAAAAAGGCATAACAGTGCAAATGTATGAACCTGAGGAGGTTTGTGTCACAATCTGTTATCTTGAAACCTTACCAAGACAAACTTACTTCAGGGAAGTCTGTTTTATTTTGCTGCTTGCAGCAAAATGATTAGTTGCAGAATAATCTTATAGAGGGCTGATTCCTGATTAAAAATATTAGACTGCTCCCTGTGTCATATTTTCAGAGGAATCTTCTTCACATTTTAATTTAAAAGAAATAGTTACTCTATTAGGGCTTTATTGTTAAATAACCATTACATTTTAAATTATTAATTTAGGTACTTACTGGTATCTAGGAATCTATCAGCTCTTCAGTTTAAGGTCAATTTTTTGCAATAAATAGACAAACTAGCTATTTATCAGAAAATAGAAGACTATGTAATAATTTCTGGAATGTTTCCAGAGCAACAGAAGAATAATTGATAACCAGGTTACTAGAAAGAAAATTATGTTTAATCTACTGATGATTTTGAAAACAGTAAGACTTTGGGTCTAAATTAAATGAAGTACTTAAACATATCAGTTCTTGGGTGCCTGGGTGAACTGTAGCCCCTGTTCCATCTTATCTAAACTATAAAGAGTGAGGTAAATTTATCAAAGTATGGCCAATTCAGAAGGCAGTTTAAGGTGAGAGTCTAGAGTCCCAGCAGAATCAGAGGTAGAATCTTACTTTAAAGCCGAGCTAAATAATTCATGCAAATTCAGTTAACCAACTAAAATTTTTATATAAATTAAGCATTAAAAATATTTTCTGCATAAGAAAGGAATGAATGCAGTCAACAGTAGTTAACAATTTTTTTCAAAGTAAGACGTTTGTCATCTTCCACATGATAGCAAATTTAAATACATTCATGACAGAAGCCAAACTTCATGAAAATACATTTTTTTTCCTCAGATGAAGAAGGCTTGATTATCATATAGTTACCACAGCACATGTGAAATACTTGACTTGGAAAGCAGAAGAAGTTATGTTTAATTACACTTGTTTTGTTTCACCTGTGTTGACTTGCAGTCAAATTAGAAAGCATCCTCACATTTTAATCAAAAATCAATAGAAATATATAAATATTGCACGACTGCTACAGAGAAGCTTTGTGAAACTGTGATTTAAAACTGTTTGGGATTTGTCTCTGTGCTGTACATCATCATGTATGATAATGCTTGCTGTTTACATCTTATTGCATTAAGTGGTATTTTTTCTGTGTGCTCCCCTATGTGCCATGATTTACTTCTAATTTTTTTTTCTACAGTATTTCTTTTCCTCTCAAAGTATATTAGTTTATGGAGGTTTTTTTAAAAGCCATAGGTATTATGTTATATGTCAAAACATTTCAAGCACTGCTTAAGTAAAGAGGAAATATGAAATGTTTTCACATAACTGTAATGTAATATTGAATAGACTTAACACGAATTCAATACAGACATGAAAACAACTTCTTCTAAATTTAAGTCTCTTTAGAACATGTATTACTCTTCTTTAGCTTTAGCAACACAGAAAAGATCTGGTTGTTTTACATCATTTTTTCTGTTTGTTTCCAAATACCTCTTTAGATATTTAATATTTTTTTAATGAAACCTTAGTGATTGTCTCTGCTTTAATTCATTCCTTTCTAAATCGTTGTCTCAAATTGTGTGTGCCTGGAAGGGTTAGTGAGCTGCTTGGAGTGGATGCCCAAGTCTGTCTTGTTTTAGGTGCTCTATACCACTGTGTTCCTACTATTTCGCACGTGGTTGTGGCTGTGTATAAAAAAACACAATGCAGGAAGTACTTTACATATGCAGTGTGCATAAACACAAAGCGTAAACACGACTGAAGAAGATGATCCATAATATCCCACTTGCTGAGTAGGGAGCTGTCTAACTCAGAACAATTTTGTGAGTTTGCTGTGCTCTGGAGTGTAAGGTTCTCTTTTCTTATCAGTTATTGCATCATGAAGAAATGCACAGAGCAAGTGAGTCCATGAAAAAGAAGTGAGAGAAGAAATAAAGAAAAAGCAGAAGGGGGAAGAATGAAAATTTGGGTGAGTGGTAATAGAAATAAAATGCTTACTGGTCCTAAATTTGCAAATTCTTTACATTTGGACAGAAGATACACCTTTGTGTTAAAGGTCCGGATCCAATACTCTACTTTGGCTTTATCAGCTTGTTTCCTAATTTTCAGTGACCATGTACCATGGAAGTTTGTAGACTTACACAGTGGTACTCGTATACCCTCACAGCTTCTGGACGTTTGCCAGCTGCTGGATATTCTGAATAACTTAATCGATGCAGTGAAGCAATGCAGGAGAGGTCGTATTGGCTGTTTTAATGGTGCAGACACATCCAGATACATTCTCTGAGTCAAAAAATGATGAAGTCCCTTGTGCCCAGTATCATCTTCTAAAAGACTTCTCAGGAGAAGTATATTCTTACCAAGGTCCCTTTGGCAACATGAGCAATTTTTTCTGCTGTATTTTGTGGCTCATCATTTGAATCATCCTTTAAGGATATGCTCTGGGCTGAAATCCTATTTGCACTATTAACTTTTATTCTGTAATAACTCATTTAAGAACATCGGATAGTCTCTAAATAGGCTTTTTAAAAATGTTTTGTTCAAAAATATTAAATTCTCTTCCTGTTAAAATAGAATTTTGCAGCCTCTGCAACATAACCTTGGCATTTTCAAATTCTTTTCAAGACCCTTGCAGAGCTTTCCTGATAGATTGAAGTTTATTGTTTTATCAGTGGATACACTCATAAAACTGCTGGGTTTTTTTCAGGTGATAATGTCTTAACTCAAATCTGAGGTGCAAGTAGGTTATATATGAATATATAATAAATATATAGCATATATAGCTGTATTTAAATACTTCAGGAGCATAAATGGCTCACAAAATTTAATTAGCTTTTTCTTTGAACTCTGCCTGGTTAGTTTCAGTTATTTGGTTTTTAATTTGTTGTCTTCTCTGATTAATTTTGCAGTATAAGTATAGAAGTCTAATGTAGTTTGACTAAGCATTATGTTTGGAAGTGGGACTACTTCTTAGGCAGGTGCTACCAGATATAACTGAGAGAAAAGGCATATTCATGTGTGCCTGAAGACAACCTGAGAAGATTTTGGTTTTCTCATTCTGCTGCCAAGTGTAACACATGCTCTATTTTGTGTGAGAGGCTGTTGGAAGAGAGGCTGTCATCAGTACTGTTGCTGCCTCTAGACCTGTTTATGGCTTCTGTGTTCTCTGTTACAGAAAATTTAAAGGGCTTTCAGAAAAACAGAATAAGGATTTCCAAGTTAAGCAGAACTTTTAATCCGACTTCTTAGAAATGCTCTTGTATTTCAGCTTTTGTCTAGGAGATACAGGATTTTGGTCCAGACTGGAAAGAAAAATGCAGGCTTATTTTCTCTATGATCAGATGACATCCAAGGTAGTGAAAAGGTGATGAGAGCACCCCAAATCTAATTAGAATAGTTCAAATGAAATTGTGCTGGCATATATGAACTTGGACGTTAGCCCGTAGACAGCGTCAGTCCTTCTGCTCGATATCTGATTAATCCAGACAGAAATCATAGTGCCTATGAAACTATGGTAGGAGGAGGCATTTTTTTCAAATCACTTCCATCCAGGTGTACCCAAAGCATTGCTAACTTCTCTATCAAACACAAATTTAGCTTGTTATACACCTTCCTTGAGCAGCCATGCAGGCCCACAGAAAAGCTTAACACTGTGTTTCTACTGCGGTAGCCAATCTGTTGCTATGAAAACCTGTGGTAAGTACTTATCTGGAATTATTGAAGGACTTGACCTTCTCCTGTGAAGTATTAGCGACATTATTGAGCTCTCTTTTAATAGTGTTTTTGTTATTTCTGTCCTTGTAAGTCCCTTCTTCCAAATGTTATAGCTTATTAGTTTATATGCTATTTTCATTGCAATTATAGCTAGTGCAGGAATGTTTTGTTACCTTTTTAACACATTGTCACTATGTATCATTTTTAGATCCTCATTGCTCCTTATTAGAGGTTATTTAAGCTCTCAGCTATAACTGGATAATGAAGCATACTTGTGATATAAGCTAGCAAAAGCCTATGTAAAGGTTTTGTAGCATTAGTGACAGTTGGTGGTGTTTTCTTTGGGATTTTTTTTTGTGTTATCTCTCAGGTTAGTTAAATGTAATAGAGATGTATATAAATGTCAGAGAGCTAGTACAGCCTCTGCTTGAATGACTTCATGAGTGTGCCAGATCTCACGCGAGATCTCTGCATGCTCCACCTAACCTCTGATGTGGTGCCACCTTCTTCTGATCTGTTTGTTTGCTTCCACTAACATGGGTCAAATAGAGTAGGATGCAGTGTGTGAGATGAATAGCTTTGGTTGTCTGAGGAAAACCTTGGGATCCTTAAAAAACCCCCAACCACTGGAAGATAAAGTGAAGCAGGTGAAAATTATTGATGTGACCCTTAGAAGATTAGGCTAAAGAAAATGGTGTGAATTGCGTTCTTTATTTCAGTTATCATTTTGCTTGCTTTGTTTGGTGGCTGTGTGGCCTCACACAGGGAGGTAGCTGTGTATTACCCAAGTATGTCATGATTTGGAGTGTATTTATTACTTCTCACAACATCCTTGCAACATAAAGAAGCATTACAGTTATTAGTTTTAAAGGCTGGAGGCGCAGAGCCAGCAGGCTAGAGAGTTACTCCAACTAGTGAAGACCATGCTAAGATGAGACTAGCACATTTGTGGTGGCACAGTGCTATGCTGAGATGCTAAGCTGTGTCATTCGAGCACCAATGAATGCAGATGAAGCACTGGTACTGCCTGAGTGCTTATGGGGTAGATCTTGTGTCCTGGGCAGTCTGTGCTGTGTATTGCTCCAAGTAAAAGCATCCCTTTAAAGCATCATTAGCATAAACTTTTGTGTTTTGTGGCATCTGAGTCATTGAAACTACATTGTGAAACTGAATCCGTGTCTCCTGGGTGTCCTACATTAACGTCCTAGACCACTCTTCTTTTCATCCCTACATGTAAGCTAATTTCAGTTTGGTTTTCATCTGTCAGAGATTTATAAACTTTTAAAGCACCTCTTTGAACTCTTTCCTTTCTCTAATTACACAGGTTTTTTATATCTTGTACGTTTTGAGAATTGCCTCTTCCACTACAGATTTAGAGGGTGGACACTATGATGCTTCCTAAACCAACTAGCACTGAAATGTAACCTGCTCCTTGAAGGATTAGCCTCTGATTAGTTTGTTTCATATTTATATTTCCTGCTAGTAAAACAGAATGACCATTACATTTTTGAGTGGAGGATAATGCCGAGGCTGAGACACAGAACTATCTGTTGAGGATTTGCTGTACATAGATCCATGTGATGCCAGGGTCTAATCCCGGACAGTGATACCCTCTTGGCCTTTAAAAGCTGGGGAGATCCACGTATTCTTTCTGCCCATGTATTTGCAATAATTAAATTCATGAGCCCCTTAGTGTTCTTCCTCTCTGTATTCAGGAGCAAATTGCTACTACAGCTATGGACAGAATTGTGTGATTGCTGGCATATATGTTTTTCTGAAGGGAGTGAAATGGAGACTGAGGCACTACATTTCAAAAAGGTTTTACTAAAAAAGTCCAAGTAAAGCATGGAAATTAGCTGGTAGATCTTACCTGCTGTGTTGTATTTTAACATTTAAATTTTAAAGTAATTCCAATAATGATTCAGAGTGATAGTAATCTTTTTCTATCTGATTTTCTTAAAAAATAGTGACTATAGGACAGACCAGGCTTTTATTATCATTGCCAGAGATGTCAGTGAAACAGCGATGAAAGTGGTGAACTTTGAAGGGTATGTATGAGTATGAGTATGTATGGTGCATGAGTAGTTGATTTTTCTTTTAAATGGGCTTTATAGACTATTGTTAGTAGTATTGTTTCCTTTTTTCATTGCATCCTTGAGAGTGGATGTTTACAGATGCACTGTTAGTAGAGCTACTTATTGTAATATCCTTTTTGAGTAAAGTCAGGCAGCCTGTGGTAATTGCTGTAGAGAGACACTCTACGATGTAATATACAATGTCGCTTAAGCCCTGTTCATAAAGACCTGAGTTTTCAAATGTTCAATGCATTACAACAAGTTTTGGGTTAGGCTAAATTGCACTATTGATTTTTTGTAATTAGGTTTTAATGAATTGTATTCACTGAACTGTATGTTTGTCAAGGGACTTCAAAGATTGAATTGTGGTAATTTCATTTATTTATTTATTTTTGTTGTGTCTAACAGTAAGAGAGCTCCTGGAAAACATTTCCAGATGTCAGTAACTTTGATTTTTGTGTTACCTTCTTTGAAGTCCAGAACCTAATTTTTCTGTAGTATAGCATTAATAAAATATGTAAGATTGTAGAAATCTGGCTTGCCTAAAAACTGTTGAAGTAATCCAGTTCTTAAAAAATTTTATTTCCTTACTGTTTGTTCGCCTGAACCATCTGGGTTGAACTACCTCCCTGAAATTAGTTTCTAAGGATTTTGTTGGATTTTTTTTTTTCCTTTATGGCTGCTGATACTTGTATTATTCTTTACCACCAGACACTAAGAAGCTGCCTTTCCTTGTTGACACTTAATCAAATATCACAGCAAACAATAATCCTCTGTTCCTCTTTAGTAATACACACCACATTCCTTTCCATGAGCTTTTTTTAATGCTATTTTATCAAATTATCTGCTTTAGAAGGAGTAACACACAGATTCATAGAATTGTTTAGGTTGGAAAAAACCTCTAAGATCATTGGGTCAGACTGGTAACTTAGCACTGTCAAGTCCACCACTGAACCATGTCCCTGAGCACCACACCTACATGTCTTTTGAATACCCCAGGAACAGTGACACCACCACTTTCTTGGGCAGCCTGTTCTAAAGTTTAACAACCATTTCAGTGAAGAGATTTTTCCTAATACCCAGTCTAAACATCCCCTGGTACAACTTGAAGTCATTTCCTCCTGTCCTATTGCTTGTTACCTGGGAGAAGAGACTGACCCCGCTTTACTTACAGGCTCGTTTCATGCTCTACACCAGTCCGAAAATACTGTGATTAAATGGAGCTTACACAGCTCAGTTCACTTGTGAAGTGCCAGGGGTACCTGCTGTAACTTCGTTGTTATGACTGCAATTCATTCTCCTAATGGAAAACCACATCTTTTCCTGAAATAGTTAAGTAGTTTAAAAATCCTCATCTTTAATTAGTGATTTTTATATCTTTGTGTAAGCTTTTCCTTTCTCATCACCTTTGCTAATATACTGGACTTTCCACTGTGCTGGGCAGGAATCATGAATAATTTTTGCTGAGCAGAGTCTTGGGTCAGCATGGTTTTCTTACGAGCTGGAGAGTGAATCTGGGCCCTAGTCAGTAACCCCTTCATGGCAGGACACCAACCACCTTTCGCAGGGTCTGCTCTTGATCAGTCGCTTGTCTTTTGTACAGGAGATGCTGAACACTTCACTGCACTTGAATGGGTCTTGTCTGTTTTACTGCGATTACAGCTAATCTCAACAGCAGATTAACTTGTTTTTCCAACTACAGCAGTCCTCCGGGTTCCTCTCTCTCTGAGACACCAGTTTTTAACGAAGACAGGTCTGGTTAGATACAGGGCTGTAGGTTGCCTCAAGGCAGTGGCGGGGCTCTGCTGGGAATCTTTCTAGACTAGAAGCTGCCTGGCAGTGTTGGAAGATTATGAACCAAAGCTAATGCATCTCAGAGAGATGTGACGTAACTCCGCAGCTTTTGGATTGGAATTTTTGGATATAGAAGTGGTTTGTAACACAGAGAATCGGGTACACAACTGCCTGCATGTGGCCGGATAGATGGACCTTCATATTTTCTTTGAAACTGACCTAATACGGCCTTGAGTAAATAAGTCACTGGGTTTTACTCTGTGCTTTTTTATCTTCTATGTAACTGTATTCTTTTATATTCAATCTGTAATATTTCATCCTTTCATATTGAAAAAGTAAATCTTTCCTAATGTATTTTACTATTTTTGTCAAAAGAAGATTCCAGCATGTGTTTTATTCTCTATGATTTGCGCTTGCTTATGTGAGAATCAGTTCAGACACAAAATCATCCACAGTAACTCTGGTTTGACATATTTTACCACTTCATTTCGATAAGCATGTTCACCTAGGGAATTTGTATCTTTCAAACTAAATATTAGACATAACTTTAGTACCTTGTTAGATTTAACCAGCAGCCTGGTGAATTTCTGCTTCTCCCCTTAGCTGGGAATCTGTCGTCTCTTCCAGAACAATTTGAGCATAAGGGCCTGTACTGAGCAATTAAAAAAGACACCGAGCTGTTACAACTGTGCCTAAATACTACTACTGAATTTGTGCACAGCCAGTTCAGCATAGAAATACGCACTTTGCATGTGTGGCTGTGCGATTTAGTGCCGGCGATTTAGGTTTATGGTATGAATGCACCTGTGTTTAAGACTTTATTTTAAAATTTGGTCATGCATAACTTTGCTTTTTAATGAGATTTTCTTTTTTTTCTCTTGGACAAAAATTTGGATATGCATATATTTGCATATTTTATGTGTATATTTAGAAAGGGTCACAGTAAATGGAACTTACAGAAAGGTAAAATACAGCTTGGATATACCCAAGAATGTAACTTACATAAATATAAACAAGGATATGTATCCCAAATTGAAAAACTCAGAAGGTTTGGGTAAAATTTGGAAAATGTCTTTTCTCTTTGGCTATGGAAGAAAAAATTCAGATCACAAGAATATGTTCTTCATGCTTCCTCATGCTTTCCCCTGAAAAACTGATTCTTTAAATTATGGTTGATTTTGTTATTACTTTGAGAATATTTAATACTGATATTTGTTTTCTCTCTTTCTGACTGAAATAGTTAACTGATAGTATTGGTTGTAATCATAGTGTAAGAGGCATTTGTGCAAAACAGTGATGGGTTTTTATTTTTTGAGCTATTACTAGCTGTTTACAAGTGGTGCTGGTAGCAATGATTTTTTTTCTTTAAAGCATTTTAGTTGCAGCTGTAGTAATGATATGTATGAGTTTTGGGGGAAAGACAGGGAGAGAAGAGGAAATATTCAGAGACAAAAGGAGAGATTTCCAGATGAGCACTTTCCTTCCTCTTTGCTCTCAGAAATGTATCTTACCTTTGTCATAAGTTTCATTTACAGATTCCTTTCCCTGTGACAGCCTCCTTCGATTTAAATCCATTGAGTTTGGTGTAACAATGGCAATTAGCTGAAGTAAGGTGAATGGGTTATTTAGTGAAATAAATAGGTTTTACGCATAAGTAACTCACTCTGCTCAGCTGCACTGAATGAATTCCCAAATAGGCTAAGCTTGAGTTTGTATACACATACTTTCTAACTCTTCCTCCTGAAAACTAACTCTGCAATTAAGTAAGGCAGGAAAATGAAATTGAACAGAGGAAAAGGTGGTAGGAAAACAATGCAACAACATGTAAATATAGAAGAAGCCATCATTTCCCAGCAAATAAAACTAGAATTCATAGAATTTAAAAAGTTCTACATACTTAAATCATCTTGTCTGTCCCTTTGTCAATAACAGAGGATTTCTCTTCAAGAAATTTCCTAGTGTTTAATTGATTTTAAAGTACCTTATATGACAAGGTGTCACGTTCAGAGCCTTTAGGACGGTGATTCACGTTCGCTGATTCCCAGGCCAGGAGTAAAGTGAATCAACACCAAGGCTCCTAACACCACTTCTATTTATCAGCAACAAAGAATTTAAGGCTATCGCCCACTTAAGGCTGTTAATGACCCTCACAATAAAGAACCATTAGCGGTAAAAAAAGAACCAGCCTTGCTATAGATCGCCTTTTGTTGGAACTAGGAAGAGAGAGAAGGCAGGTCGGGGCGCTGGGGTCCCGCCGTGCCCGCGGCACACGCCGCAAGCTGCCGGTGCTGGGCGAGAGCGCCCTGCCCTGCCCCACCTACCCGGGTCATCGCCTTGTGAAAAATTACCAGGAATGGGTCCACGGGATGGTGTGCAGTCACCCCTCCCTCTCCCGGCTTGACTTCTTCGTTTTTGCAGCTCCCAGTCCAAGCTCTGCCAGCCCCCGACCTTGCCCAGGGCAGGGACGGGCAGCGGGCTCGGGGAAGGGAAAACCCGCACCAGCATGGGCCGGCAGCTGCGGCCGGTTCAGGTTCGAAAAGGCCCGGGCTGTTTGAGACATCCCTTTAGCAGTCCCATACACAGGGTTTCACAAAGTTGTCCCTAAGAAGCTTATTCCCTGGTCAGATACCTAGCTATTAGCATTTCCTTTCCAGGTTCAGCCTTTGCTCTGTTTCAAGCTGTTATTCTTACCCCTTGGGCCACAATAGGTACTTTTCTCCTATTCCGGGTATGTATGTCCTTCAGACACTTAAAGATGCTTACCAGTTATCTCTCAGCTTTGAAGTAGTTGAGAAAAAAAAACCCAACCACCTGCTTCAGTAGTACAAGATACAGGGAATACAGCATTTTTTACCTGCTGGATGTAGCTTTCTTAAACTGCACTGGAATGTTTTTGCAAAATGTAAGAGAAATTAAATATGCATTATTTTTTCCCTTAATTCTTTATTTAAAGTGGATTTTTTAAAATTAACTTCTGTTGCAGCAGTTGGATCAGACTGGAGAATTTAAATCCTTGAAAAGGTAAAACTTGTCCTGCTTGGGAGACTAAATGCCCACTTAATTGCTTACTTATGTCTGCTTGATTCAGTGTCACCAGGGGACCAGGACCTCTTCATTCCCATGGAATGGTTTTCTACATGAAGTGCTGCAATTATTGACAGCACACGTACACTGCTTTGTTGAGGATATAATTGTTTCCTACCATTAGTGATTTTTCCTTTTTTCTTGTTGTACCTTCTAGTTATCAATGTTGCTGTTTGTCTTGGAACTGCAGATTTCTCTTAAAAGAAAACCTGATTTTGCCAAGGTAAGTGAACAAAACCATATTAAATTGCAAGCATTCTCGTGGTAAGAAAGTTGCTTTTATCTTTGACACTTTGTGGTGCTGTTTGCTTGTGTTCCATGGTGAACACCTGTACTCAAGGAATTATTAAACTAAAGAGTGAACAAGGGGGCAAACAATGCTAGTTGCCTGTGAAACTAGCTTTGTAAAGGAAATGTGTGAGAGTTATCAGCAAATATCTCTCCAAGATCTCACAAACTAAACATTCAGATAAATATAATTTGTGTAGCTTTCTGGAATGATGTTAGAAGCTGCTGTAACTAGCACAAAAGCTGAACACTCTTTATTTCATATATAAACTCTGTTAAAGATATATTTTACCTATTTCTCATAGCTTCTTCAGTTCTAATTCTGAATACTCCTGTTTTACTCCTGAAACATTTTCTCCCATTCTTCTTTGTGCTACAAAATGGAACATCGTCATACTGACAAAGTAGAGTTGTAATAAAGAAAGTAATTAAAGTTATTTGAATAAGGCAAAACAAATAACTTAATCTCTGTGATTAGCTGATTAGTTTCTGTTTCTGAATGTTGATTTGATCAGTAGTGATGTTTTCTTTCGTGTGTTTTCTATAACTCTGTAGTTATTAATACTGAGTGTGTGATACCCACCACTAAATCTGAAACTGTAATCATTAGCTCTGCTGGGCTCAGGCCAGTACTGCCGTATAAATAGCCCTGAACTTGCTAAATTTGGTTTGTGCCAAGGGAATGGCACCAGGGCCTCAAGCGGCCCTTTCCACCTCTTAGTTCCTACCAGTTGTGTTCCCAGTGTAGATGGCACGGCTACTTTCAGTTACCTAAACCTGCCACAGGGAATTGAGGAACTAGAGAGAAGCTGCAATCCTGTTACTGTAGTACAACTAATGCAAATTCTACGGCATAGCCGAACAGGTTGAAGCTTGCTTAGGGAGCTGTCTCCTGAATCACACACATTTACAGAAAGAAGATACAGAAAAGTACTGCAAAGGACTGTTAAGGTGAAGTCTAGATAACAAGGCCCATCAGATAGTGCTGGTAGGAATAACAAAATTCTACATCTGAGAATCTACCAGGAGGATATTTCAATTGGAGCTGGCTCTGGAAGAAAGTGTCTTTCAGAAGCAAGTGGTCATGATGAGATGCTGGTGAACAGGGGGAGAAGAAAAGGAAATAGAGGATTGAGAGGCTGTGACATGAAACTGGTCCATAGATTTTTAACAGGTGCAAATAGTGAATTTGAAGAAATGTCCTTTCAATTGCTATCCTAAACTGGCTACAAATAGTGCTTATTTTTTTGTTTACTTCTATTTCAAGTTTCAGGGAAGACTCCTGTTCCTGTCTGAGAGAAAAGAATTGGTCAGTGTTTTGGTGGGACTTCTTGACTACTGAAATAAGTTAACATACAACAGTAAGCATAAGTTTACTGTCCTTCAGTAAGAAAGAACAAATTTCCTTTTTCATTTCATTACTTTCTTCGATTATATTATCATAGTTCTTGCAATCACAACAAAGAGTTAAGGAGTTAAGGAAACCACTGAAGCTTTGCCTTTTTGGAGAATATAACATAACAGTGTAGAATATTTAGAAAAAAATAATCTGGGGGAATCACATAAATAATACTGGCATTATATTGGAAACATAAAGCAATTTAGTAATTACTGCCCCAGCATGGCTTATATTCAATACATTAATTGTATTTACATACATCAGGTATGCACATGGAGATCTCAAAGTCATCTCTGTCAGATTTCATGAATCTATGAGTCAGGTAAACATCTGCAGCCAGCACAAAAAGTGTGCTTTGGCAAGCAATTTATGAGGAACATGTGAAAAATGCTTCTCACAAGCCTTCCCTGTTAATTGAGCCAGGACATAAAATAGCATTCACAAATGTTTAACTCTTGATCCCAAAGCAAGGATTCGTTGCTAGGCTGTTTGCAAAAATATACCTCAAACGTGATATGTCTAGAAAAGCAGTATAGCAGACAACCAATTACAACAGTTTTAAGTGCTTGGGATTTGACTGATTAAAGTCTATATTAACATTAGCATTGTGGGATCCAATTGTATCCTCAGTAAAATACGTATATGGCTCTGGCAGAAAACTGTCATCCCAGAAGTAAAAATCAGTTTCTATCCATGGTTGTCTGCAAAAGACTTCTTGTTTCAGTGCTGACTCTTTTTTGTCTTGAAAAAAAATCAATGGTGATTGTTAATGATTTTCATAGTTACTACTATAAACCAGAGCTTAAAAGTACCATGAAAAAAATAGGGAAGTTTGTTAAAGTAAGTATAATTTCAGATGGTCTTCACCTGTGCCTCAGGACAATCCCCTTTTCTTTAATTGTGCTAAAGCAGATGGATTCTGGATGCTGTTTGCCAGCTTCCTCTCTGGAAAGCGCAACAATATGTTAGAAACCCTTCTCCAGCCACAGAGATCAGAGCAGGAAAAACACATGGTACAATGTCTTCTTCATTCAAATATTTGAAAATATTTAAAAATATTAAAAATATTGAAAATATTTTAAAATGGTTTTAACGAACAACCTGAAATACTGTAGCATTACAAACCAGACATTTCTCAGAATTAAGGTTTTGCCTAAACATAGATTGTTTTTACTAATCAACATATTCTAAGAAGCTGCATGTTTAACTACATAGGAAAGATTGGTGCAAGCAAATAATTAAAATGCTACATTGAATTAAAAAGTTGCTTTTATTTTGCTAGATCCTTAAACAAACTAATGTGAACTGCTTATATAGACTTGCTGGGTTTTCTCCAGTAGACACAAGGACAGTAATCTCGAGACAGTATATTCATAACACAGTTTAAACGTCAATTTCAGGGAACCCTCAATGAGTCTCAACTGGCAGTATCATTATCACTTGAATTTGTTGTTTAATAAATTCTTTATGAAGAGATCATGGTCATGTGCATGTCTGATTGAACATCTACAAGCATTTCACATGAAAACAATTTTGAAGTTACTTGTGGAATGTAATTGTAACAAGCAGTAAACCTTCACTGGTAATCGGCCAGCGAATTAAAGAAAAGAGTTTAAAATCTGATATTTATTAACACAGAATATACGTTATAGGAAAAGCATTTATGTGAATATGACCACTGTAAATATTTTTTTCTGATAGGGTTTCTGAACTGTAAAATATATCTGGTTTTCCTCTTTCATTGATCAGCAATGAAGATCAGCATCCTTCCTCCCATCTCCTCCTCTTCTACATGTTTTTGTCTATTACCACATTTTATAGCCTGCACTTCTAACGCTTCCTTGCCAGTCTGTAACAGGCCAAAAGGAAGATTTAGACAAGTCTGGAGATAAGTAGTCAGGTCATCTGGTTTATCTTCTTTACACTGACTTCTGTTCGTCAGTTGAATTGCTGCTTTATAGGCAAGATAGTCTATTTAGGTAAAGAGAACATTATCCAGAAGTAAGGTGCTATACTGTTTTAGTAAAGTGTTGTGGGAGTCTTAAACACTTCATTTGTCACTAGTAGGACACATACACACACAAAAAAAATTCTAGGGCAATAAATAGTTCATCTGGATCAGCATTTTAGAAACTCTCTTTTTGACAAGGAAAAAAATCTAATATATGATATGTAGACAAAGAGTATCCAGAATATTTAAATATGAGTGCTATTTATTGTCCTTACATCCTTGCTAGTGCATGAAGTGGTAGTGAAGATGGCTGACTCATAGCAGTCGTGAAAGGAATAAAAATATTCCCAAAGAGTTTTACCTTGTCATGTCTACTAGATTTTTTATAAAAATTTATTTCAAATTTCCAAAAGCAGCATTTACAGCAAAATGAAATTCACATATTATGCTACAAAAACATCTATGAAAAAAACATAGAAAATCTAAGAACATTTTAAAAGCAACTCTTTCTAACCAATAAATACTGCTTTCTTAGAAGTGGAGACACTTCTGTTTTACTCCAGCTAGACAGGTTTCCACAGGAACTACTGGAAGTGTCATTTGTGTCTTCTTTCCATAAAACCAATTAAACATTATTAATTGATCTTAGTTCTGAAGGTGACGTTTTTTCTCCTGTTTCTCATATTATCTGCAAAATTAAAAACACTAGTGGTATTAATGAAGAGGAATAAATACAGGACTTCTTAATTATACAGACTGAAATTTATGCTTATATTTTTAGACTAACTTAGAGAAGGAGGAATTGACTTTTTTTGCATGTCACAAATCTGCATCTTCCTGCTTTTGACATTGAGGTGTGTTTTTTAAAAATTGCCACTTGAAAAAAAATCTGGTTGTGTCTCAAAAATTCACTTAAGAGGGAAAAATACAGATTCAGAGCCTCACTAAAATTAGTGTACATGACCTTGGCTTTATCTCAAGCTAATGAAGTACTTCTATTTGGGATGCATTGGTTTACCCTATCCCAAAGGAGCATGTTTAAGATCTGTCAGAGAAATTGTTCTCTAGAAATGCCCATTTCTTTCCATAGACTATAAAGAGATTCCAGGTAGCTGCTGCATCAGATAGAGACATCTGTGTATATTCAGACACTTAGCAGACAAGTGGAAATCCCCCTCCCCCTTTCCTGCTACACTTCCTGTCTTTCTCTTGACTTCAAGGACTGAGCTCTAATCTTTTATCCTCATTAATGCAGGAATGAAAGGATGATTTTCATTTGCTTTCACTTCTATTTTAAGAAGCAAAACAATGGTTTTGAGGAAAATGTGGAGTTGTTTTATGTTAGTGCTCAATTATGCATTATTTAGACAAGGGTAAATATTAGGATTTGAGAATCCAACACAAAAGTAATAGATTTTTCTTTCTTTAAGGAAAATAGCCTGTTTGCTTTACTGCCAAGCATTGACTGTTTCAATATGTTCAAGCCTAGAAGGCTGAAAACAACGACACAGATGTGATTCACATAGGGCTCACCAGCATGGTGCTTCAGTGTTCTGGTTTGTTGGAAACCTTCCAGGGGATTTAGGAAAAAAAAAAACATACTGAAGAGATACAAACCATTATTTAGCCAATTACTTGGGAAAATGTGTCTTTTCAACATCATTGGAATTAGGTTTGTTAATTTTTATTTATTCTCATCAAAATTTCCCCATAAAGAACTAAATAGATAGTCACAGAGCTATTGGTTATGTATCAGTCCATAGAATTTTTAGAATACTCTTTTTATTAAAGGGCGTACATGTCTCCTAGGTGATTGTAGGAACAAAGTAGCAGCATACTGCTTAACAAGAGGCAAATCCATTATTGCTTCAGTAATGTAGTATTGGAGCCTAAATCAACTGAATTCCATGTACAAAACATGACTATTTTCGACTTGTGATAGATGTATTAAATGCTTCTTTCCTGGAATGGAATTATCAATATATTGAGTTTGGAGGGAGGGGAAAGAGACTGTAGGAAAATGCGACTCAGTGATGCTCTCCTCCTTGCATGTTGTCCCTAAAACTGGTGCAACTTAAAGACAGACCGGTGGGGAGCCATTTTAAAAAGTCTAATTAAGTAATCCTGTTTTATGTAAGATTAAGACATATTAAGGCTTTCACAGTCTTTAGGTGAATCTGCTGTAGATGCAAAAATTTGCAGATCAAAATCAAAAGTGGTTTTACAGGGAGGACCTTCCAGGCTTTCAACATAGTAATGAAGTATGATACAAAGCAGCAGTGTCAATAAATCTACAGGATAAAGGTCAGGTTTACATCGATGGACAGAGCTGGCAAATACATTTGTTCCTGCAATGTCTGTGTTTTAAATGCCACCCTCTGATGAACCTAGTACAGAAATACACTTTTGGGTTTGATGAGATGTCAGTTTTGTTCAGTGCTGATCAAATAAGATGAATGAAAGTGAAACAAGAACAAAAATATTACTTCTGTCATTTATTTTTTTATGCATTACAGGAAGTGGGTCAGTCAGGGAGATTTCTCTTAAACAAATAGCAATCACTGCGCAATATCACCCATTGATCTATTTCACAGCAGGCAATAGCCTTTTTGTCAGAAAGGACATACAATTCAAATACCACAGAATACGTAGAAATGCTCATGACAGATTTAAAAGGTATCTTCCCCTTCTTTTGCTTGCCAAACCATCCTTCTCCATAAATCAATCTAGGCTGCAGAGGCAGATCTATTACAAAGGCAGGTACTCTAGAAGTATGGAACATAAACATTGTCTAATGTAAAGAAAATCTAGCATTTAGCAAAAAAAGTTTTTTTCTATAATACAGACATAAAAATTCTCCTCCCAGTGAATTGGCAAACTCTTATTTTGCCTAACTAGCAATTTGAAGGCCCTATATTTAGGCTGGCTCCTATATCTTATCACTAATTCATCTTCAGAAAATGCTATCAAACGCTAGAATCCATACATCGCATAGAATTTTAAATGTTTGTTAAAAAAAACATTGTGGATAAACTGTTCTGAAAATGTGACGCTTTGCTTTACACTTAACTTGCTTGTGAAATTGTTTTAAAGCATTTAAATGCAATATCCTCCTTTGAATGATTCTAAGCAAATTTCATGAGTCTGAAGTGAGGCAACTAAATTCAAATATAAGCATCTTAATAAGTGGCTTTAGTTCCTGAGCACTTACAAGCTGCATAGAGGTAAATGTTATTTCCAGTTTATCACTTGCATGTCAGTACAGCTAAAAAGCAATAGTATTTTACAGTAAAATACAGAATGTCTACTTTATATGAGTAATTTATTCAAATAACTAAATTGCTTCACTTTGCTTGACAAGTTGTCTTGGTTGATTGTAAAATTCACAGATTATTCTGAAGATGTGTATTTTAATGCTGTGTTACCCATAAACAGAACTGGTTTGATTTAATTCAAAGACTTTTGTCTTCTGCTTTGGCATATTACTTATGGAGGACAAATAAAAAAAACTAAGTCGTAATGAGTGTCTGAAATAAACATGTAATGAACTGTGTGAGAACCTCACACTTCTGGCTGAAATCTGGGTTTACATGTAGCCTGTATTCTTCACTGTACCATCTTCCTTTTTAAAGGCAAGAATAAGCCTCACTTTCCTCTTAAAAAGTGGGGAGAAAGATAGCAGCACTCATGAAAGGGAAATTTGGTTATAGGAGCAAGTTAAAATGAGGACAGGGAGACCTACAGTCATGTGGCTGATTTGTTCCTGCTCTATCCACTTGTATTATGTACAAATATTTAAGTATTTACTAATCAATATAAAAAAACTGCAGATTTTAACCATGGTAACCATTGTATAACTTGTTATTTAGGATACCTGTCTTACCCTTGCAATGCTGAGACCTGCCATTAAAAGAAAAGCTTGTATTCAAGGCATAAAAAGCGTTGGTTATATTATATAAGGTTTTCAGGAAAAAAAAATCCATATATAATACAGTTTATATTCTCAGTAGTTCTCCAGCTTTTCAGAATCTTTAAAACATGAAGAGACTATAACGACAAGGGGAAATCTGAGAATGACTCTCACAGCATGGTAAATCTAGAGCTTATGAGAATGACTTCTTTTTTCTTCTACTCTTTCTCTCCACTGTATTGTAAGAACACATTATCATTTGTATTAAGTCCTATAATCTACAAAAATTAAGTAATATTGGGATTTGGGGATTTTATCTGTGCTTTCTGTTATGAGTACTTTTATGTATAGTATGCTTAGTTAGATGATGTAGCAATATGAACTGGGATTGTTAATGAAAATGAACACATAACATTTTAGGGCAATATTACCAGACATGTATTGCTATACACACTTGCATGTAACAGTGATACCACAAAAATGAGACACAGCCTGATTTCTCTTAAAGTTCTGTGTGCTTCACCCTAAAGATTTACTGAGAAATTTTTATTTTGTATATGAGGGCCAAGAAAGATTTTCTTTCCATTCCTCAAACCTTTCAGCTACTGGTCTGTTGGTACCTGCCTGAAGTCAGAGGTTTGTGTAGTGTTCTTGTGTAATAACCCTTGTTTGGTGCATTTGTGTGGAGCTTGTGTAATGTCAAGTCTTTGAGCATGTCCCCTCCACCCAAGGGCTTAGCTGCCCGGGCTTGGGAGCCAGCTTCAGGTAGTGGCGCAAGAGAGCTGTCTGAGCTCCGCTGAGCAGCCTTAGCAGGGATCCCACCTCCTCTCCTGGGAACAGTGTTTAAGCTGAAGTTTTGGCCTTGGTCTTTGTGTGATCTGTGCTGCAGCCATGCCTGTGTCCCGGATAATCTGGACCCTGGCTAATCTGGATCAGACCTGTCTGGTGATCTAGATTCTTGGCTAAACCTTGTTTCCCTCACTGGATTTGCTCGCCTTGTGCTGGTATGCTGGGACTGCCCTTTTGTCCATGAAACCTCACTTGTTTTCATAGTGAGTTCCTGACTCAGCTTATCCTCTTGATGTAGCACCTGAGCTGGCTGCTTAGTCACACTAGAGAGAAGGGGAATTATCAGCTCCAAATCGCATATGAAGCGGGCGAAGCAAACCTGAAGGAGACTACAGAGCTTCCTGTAATCTATAGCGAACCGGTAGACTCCCTTGGCTCAAAGATCTAAAGGAGCTTGCCTTTGTGTAGCTCTCTCTTTTGATCAACCTAAATATTTAGTACCCAGTTATCAGGTAAATGTAAATTGTACCAGAAGAAGGAAAATTATATCTTTTTCCTATCTGATGAGACATAAGACTCTCTGGGAAAACATGAAGAAGTAAACCATGCGTATTGCACGTAAATAACTCTCACTTTTATACCCAATTTCAAATGAAGTTTTCTACAGCTACAGACTGGAAAGAGATCTTCCGGGTACATACCACACATCCTAATGTGATAACCTTTATGTGAAAGGAGGATCAGGTGTGGTTTCCCCTTCTGAACTTTCCACTAACTCTCATATTTTTGTGTCCAGGATCTTTGTTGGATCGTTGCTCTGCCTAAAGCACCTTCCTTCCCTTCATTACCATATATAACTGACCTTTTAAATAATGACAGAGTGGGAGTGTTAAGTGTGTATTCACACAGTGAGGCTGTATCCTCTCTTATCCTTGCAGAGAAAGTGGCTGAGAGAGTTCCAGTGACAATGAACTTAGTGGCTGTCTTCAGGGCATATTAATATTTTTAATTTTTCTGAAGACAGCAAATGTTTGATAAGCATGCAGTGAGCTATCCCATGGAATTGTTCCTGCAGTGACAAATAATTTGACTCACCTTTGCTGACTAAGCGGCTATTCTTATGTATGGTTTCCAGTTTTACTTTATAAATTACTTTAATTTACAGTACATTACATGACTACGCCTCTAAATCCCCATGCAATAATTTGTATCCTTTCCCTCGATAGTTTAATTGTTTGCAATTTTTTTTTAAGATAACTTCATGATAATCCAATCTAACAACTTCTTTCACTTGCTTCTGAATAATAAATCTTTAGGTACTGTTTATTCAAATTATCCTGGGTACTTTTTTTATAACTCTTTCTAATCTGGGTAATGTCAATAGAATTATTCTCACGCTTTCTTGAGGAAAAATTAAAAAGCACCATGAAAACTTACTTCTTTCCATAAATACAAAACAGAGCATTTAATTAGATTTGCTAGTGTAGCTGACAAATAGTCTGCATGTACTATAAATGGGGTACATATATCATGTACACTTGCATTTTAGTTAGAACTTTACAGTATCCTAATACTGTATAAGTATTGGTGTAAAGAATGTTTTAGTTCCAAAGAGTAAATTGTCCTCTTAATCTAAACTACACAATATAATTCCTGGGACTTTAAACTCATGAAATAATATTTGTGTAAAGAAAACTGTATGAGAAAAGGCACCAGGAAGAATATGTGTCTAAATAAATCTGGCCTGAAGTCCTTCCAGTTTCTTCCTGATGGATCACTGAGTGTATGGAACAATATCTGGATTTTCCTTGCCTCTCAGTGGGATAGGAAAGAGAACTTTAGGAAGACAATTGTGGAGCTTTGTGAGATAGTGAGGTTTGCATTTTGATACTGGTATTTTCTATTTGTGAAAGTGCTTGCATTCAAGCAAAATATGAGAGAAAGATCACAAATTCTGTGATGGTCTTTTAAGAGAAAATTTTGTCTTCACAATCCCATTAGAACTCATAAAAAAGCTCATAATGTAATTGGTGTGGAACTTACTTCAAAAAAGATAAGTTTTATTTTTATTTTTCTTACATCTGATTTTCCACATCTCTTATGTCATTTCCTATCACTTCAAAAATGAAATAGTGCATCTAATAGTTGCTTTGTCCCTCACCAGCTGATGAAAAGGATTTTTTTAAATGACAATAATACACATTAAATGCATTCTGGTTGTCAGTGTGACAGGGACACTTTGAAAAATCTGTTTTGCTTGAGAAGAAATACAAAAATTCTGAATTCTTTTTCTGCACACTAAAAATTCTGTATTTCCCAGCCTACATATGTATCTGAACTGCAAGCCAATTCTGTTATAGTCTTTTTTCCCCTCTATGTCTTATGAAATCCATGTACTGTTTTGCATAGTTGCTAAATACCAAATATATTAAACTCATGATACATCTTAAGTCTTCTATAAAAGTCTTCACAAGATTGTAAAATGAAATTAATGAAACAAATTAATGGGCATAATTCAGTCCATTAAATTTGCCCTTTTAACCCATGTAAATAGAAATGCACTGATTTTTATGGCAACGGTTTATAAAACCTAGTTGGTGGATTTAACCTCTTTGAAATGGTTGCCTTTTATGTATTTAACTGATTCATCTTTCTTTCTTCTATTGCCATAGGATTATTTCCTTGTTCAGGCCATCATTGGAATACAAAATTTCTATCTGAATTACCTTACTGTCTTCAAAGCATGTAATCCGGAGTGCAGAAATTTGTCATTGCAGGTGGAGATCAAGAAGGTTAGAGTCTGCTTCTAGAAGTAAGGTCATCGGCATACTAAAGTTCAAAGGAGGTGAAGAGATGTCCTAGTAAACATGGCAGGATTAAATAAGGAATTTAGTTTATGGAGGTTATTCCTGGTCTTTTAGAAGCAGATTTTTTAAAATTTCTCCCCCACTCCCCCAAAAAAGTGCCTTGCATCCACAGGTTCATTTAAGGACTATTGATTCTCTGAATACTTGGCATTTTTCCATTTCTACTCTTCTTTTTAGATTCAGATTTTAGGATGTGAGGAAGGTAGACATGTTATGATCAGCAGTAAGTGGTAACTTTTGTGACCTTGGCTTTTGTAGACTGCAGACAATAAAAAAAATCAAAAGTAATTACTGGAAAGTTTGATTCCCTGTTTATGGTCTCTGTATTTCCGGTCATCATAAGTAAATAGGAAGAGAGGGAGAGGGAAGAAAAATACGGAGAAAGTCAGTTAACACTTCACTATGTCAGTTAGAAACAAATATAATCTTAAAAAAATATATTAGAAGTTAATTCTTAGGATACAAGTGTTTTTTAAATTTCTATTAATGTATTTTTCTGATTTTCTCCTCTTTATTCCTTTGCTGTCACTTTGTCTTTGATAACATTTCCATATGTGCCTTTTAATTTGTTTGTACTTTCTAGAAAAACAGTCCTGGCTTACTATAAATGGATATAATTGATAAGAAGTTTGATGTTTTAGCAGTCAGCTGCCCTCACTTTGGTTTTTTTGATGACTTTATCTTTCGGAAGGGACACAGGACTTTACTGGCTGTAGTCACAGTTGTGCAAATAGACATTGAATCAGCTTTTCACATTTCTAATGCATTTTATATTCCTCACATAAATACAGTTACACGTGGGCATATATGGCCTGCAGGTCTGAGTCTTAGTGAGATATAATAAACAAGGGAAAATTCTTGTTCGGGTACAATTTGTCTTTTCTCTAGTGATGCCACATCACTTTAAAGTAGGTTAGTGACACTGGGAATAGAAAACGAAAGTTCAGTATGTGTCTGCTTTCCCTTCTGAGTCTACCAAAAGTGCTCTCCTAGCAATGTGGGTATTCTCTCTGGTCAGTTCAACAGAAGTAACTGAGTCAGGTATCATAAAATAACTAACTCACATTCACTTGCTGAAAGCTCAGGCACATCATGCTCATTGTTTAATTAGTTTAATAGTTACAGTTTTATTGGAGCAATAAAATATATTAGAGCTGTAACATGTCAGTTCAAAATCACCATTTCTTTTTCAGAAGAAGGCTGTCCAGAAACTCTCAAACTACTATTTAAGAAATTAGATGACTTTATGTTGGTGTCAACATGAAGAATATTCACATGCAGCTGCAGAACTTATCCTGGAGAAAATTGTGATTCACATAGCTGATGGTACGTATCTGCATTTTAAATGAAAAATCAAGAAGTTAGACTCCTAGATCTACTAAAATTTCGGTGAATTACTATTTGAACAAATACGGCTGATATCACACTGTTGAAGCTAAAGGAGGGGCAAGAAGTTAGTGTTAATTGGGGGGGTTACTAAGGTAACCCTCATGGCATAGCTGAGAATGTTAGCAGTGAAGAATTGGTTCAAGGCCAGAACTAGAAGATACCAGCAAAGAGTAGTAGCTCAGGAGAGATGTCTGAGTAAAAATCTTATTGATAGGAGATTTTGCACTGCCAACTAAGGTTATTAAAGCAGCAACTAGAGAAATCCTGAGAGAAGGAAAGCATGCGATTGATGTGAGTGAAAATACTTTGAAGAAGATAAAACACTGTTGAATGATATTGATTGTGCAGGTGAAATAAACCATATCTATGGAAGTAACATCTCCCACTGAAGGGGTCAAAAATAAACCTTTCAAAAGTTGATGGTAGGCTAGCGGAACGTTAAATGGATTAGGATGCGAGGAGAAACCCAACAGTGACCTACTGATTGGGTGAGATTGACGTAGTGCGAAGGAAGGGTTGCTGGAAGGAACGTACAAATTACTGAACAATTTCTGTATTGTTGCATGTCAGCATGTTAAAAGACCTCTAGAAAGGATTTAAAAGAAAACATAGGGTAAGGTATGAAAGACTCCTAAATTAGTGGATGGGAAGCTATGTGGTCATGATTAATAACAGTGTGAGGCAAGGCAACTGCCTTGCTGCTCTCAGAGACAGTTATTGTGATGGGAAAAATTAAGTGTGAGTTTATAAAGAAGGTGGTAAAGATGAAGCCTCTATGAGAAAAAGAAGTTAAAGAGCAGTTTAATTATCACAATCAGAAGCCATTAATAAATTTGCAGGAGTAATGTGTGAGTGAATTGTCAGATGGATGAATTCTGGCTTGGAAAGTATTTTAAGATTACAGTTCTGTGCCTATGGAAGGTAATCCTTCTGTAGACCTTGAGGAGGTCTAGAAGAGATCAAGTATGTAATGAAAAGAGGTGAAATTGCAAAGAACCTGGCTAAAGGCAGAGAGGACTGGGCGACATAAGAATCAAAAAAATTGCCAGTAAATAGACAAAGTAGACTATGCATATATTCTGGGTAGAAATACATACTTGAAATCTGTGGCTGTATTGTAAACATTTGGGGAGAAGGAGTCACTAATGAGGATGATACTAATGTTCATGGATAAATTCTTAGCAACAATCCAACTTCTCCAAGATGAGCAAAAAATTTAGAAGGTACACCGGTGGAGTAACTGTTCTGGTATATAGGCATGCAGCAGGCAATGCTTCATGCCAAAACAGGAGCCGTTGATATAGGACACCAAATCAAAACATATTATGTGTCCTTGCAGATTGTACTTTTGCATTAATGAACTAGCAAAAAGCCCCAGGATATATAACAAAATGAAGGATTCATTGTTTTGTCTATCTGGTTAAATTAAATATTTTACTAATTGTGTCGGAATTACTTTACTGTGCAAATAGGTCTTGTGAAGCATTTGCGTCCTTGCTCCTTTAACATAGTGAGCAAAGCAAAAATGCCAGCTGCTGGATCTGTAAGCCAACTGACATGCAAGGCAATGGGTCTCCAGTTCTGGTAGTTTACAGTACTGGTAAGGTAAAATTCTCAGTTCGAGTCCCACTAAATTCCATTTAAATAGAATGTAGCTGGGTGTTTTGTGTTTTCTTTTTTTAATTTGGTTTCTAAATAGATGCAAAAGAATGAAAATAGTGTAAGCAAACTTTTCCTGCAAGATTTCAATCCTGGTCTTGAAAATCCAGTATTTTATCATTTATGTTAAAAATTTAATGCACCTCTTTTAAAGTATTTTCCGTAACTCCCACTAACAACTCACATTTCGTTCTACTTCTTTATAGAGGATCTGCACAAAAATGTTTCTCAGCCAGACTCTGAAGCCCTGGGCCCATAAATACTGAGAACTTTTTAGAACACTAATTCCTTAATTTCTACTATGCCATAATTGCTTTGCTCATTAAGAGATTGCAGCATTAAGTTTATATTTGTATTTTTTTACATCTTATATTTGAAAACATGAATGTATAATGTCTCCCTGGGACTCTGCACCATTATGATGAAAGATACAAGTGCAGTCTAAGACAGACATGTTTAATTAGTGAACAAACTTGACATTTTCAGTATTTAGACAGAGAAAAAGCCAAGAGCAAACTAGCATTTTAGGGTGGGTTTATTTTAGATTGCAGGCAGATAATAATTGATTTAACAGAAATAAAAGGAAAACTTCTCTACGTTTGTCGCAGATAAAAGGCCATTAGAGTTAGGATTCAATGCTTAATCGCAAATCTAAATATTCCAAACACCTCAGTAGGAGTAAATATTATGTCATTTTTGAGTTATAGCTACTTAAATTCTGTAAGCAGCAATGGAAGACCGACATCTTCATTAATAATTCAGAGTCAATCTCTACACAAATCCAAAATTACCGTCTCATTTCCATTTTCTTCTTTTAATCAAATTTTGTTACAAATTTGATTCTTTATTTGCTCTGTGATAATACAATCTCTATAGCATTATATAAAGCTGTTAACATAGGAGAGGAATGGAATTATTCACACATTTAGTTAATTTGATTAACTTTGCTTAAGTCAATTGAGACTACCTTTTAGTTATGTTTAAATCTCTCACCCCCAGCTTCACATACATTGGCTTGACTATATCCTTTTAAACAGAAGGACTAAGAATTTTGATTTTTATTTCTTTTTTTAGATGATTGCTTTTTATAGAATGTCAAATCCAATCCCAATCAACAGAAAAAGTACAAGTAGAAAATATTCTTTCATTTCAGGTTCTAAGAAATTCTTAAATGCCCTAAATATACATGCTTGGATGGTTTCATTCAGAGTGGAAAAAGCTGATCTTGGGTATGTAAAAATAAAAAAAAAAACCAAACCCCACAACAAAAAAGGTATTACCCCACAGTGATCAGAGTTAGCTCTGATGATCAGTTGCAGAGTTAGCTCTGCAACATACTGGGAAAGATTTTTTTGGTGAGGTCTGAAGTCAATATAAAGCATTCACTTGACATTTAGCAACCTGCTGAAGTAGAAAATGTAACGTAGAAAACTATCAACTTCGTAGCAGTGGTATATTACTTATACAATAAAGTTGGCACACTCTATTATGGCATAGCATAAATCAATGAGATATTGGTTGAACATTTCATATAGAACTATTTTCAAGCTAATCCATCTGTATGGTGACATTGATCAAATTTCAAAGAATTGCATCTGTTTGTTAAAACCAAAGAAAACTGGAAACCTCCTTATGTTAAAGATGCTGGTATACAGATCTGTTGCTAATCCCTTTGCTCTTCTCAGAAGCTGCCCTATTTCAAAACAGGACAATGCTTAAATTAGAATTAACATTTTGACCTCTGCTTCCAGGAAACTTGTTTGAATTTGGGCAACCTTAGTGGGGTACAGTCATCACTATTTGAAGTTTGCTTAGATGTGGTGTGTTAAACTCATTTTCTGTTTAATGAGGCAAATCATCAGATGTCAGATACAATCAATGTAATTGTTTCTAAACTGGACATTATTCACTAGCTATCAGTAGAGAAGCTGAGCACTAAATGAATAGCAATACTGTCATTTATTACTGGTGACAGTAAAAATAATGTAAGGCTCTATTAACTTAGCACTGGTTTTCCTAACTTAACATATGTTTAGTCTGAGATTTCTTTAAATATTTCTAATTTGCCACGAAACCTATCAAAAAGTCTAAAATAGATGCTGTTTGGAAAGGAAGAAAGCCTCATCTTCTGAATTTCTCCCGATAACTGTGATGTCTTTCTTCCTCTTCTTTCTCCATCCATGAGGTTCCTAATCTTCGTGTTATCTTTCTTTGCCATATTAAAGTCTTCCACCTTGGAGTCAATTTATACTGTCACAGAATGTTTCAGAATCAGATCCATAGCATGTTTTGCTCTCTTCAGTGTTGTGAATGACTGACATGTAGGAAGGCCAACCATCTGAGCTGGCAGACTGAATGTGTTCATCTGCTTCTGCCACTAGTGATTCTATGGAATATTGCTTAGTAGATCATTAAGGTGTGTGGTCAGATTTTGATTTCAACTGCTAGGGATATTTTTTTCTTAGCTGGCAATAAGAATTTTTGTTCTTTGGAAGTGTTATTCTTTGATGGGTAATGAGTGATTCAGTAGAAAGAAGCAGGAATAGTTGAATTTCACATACCCTTCTAACTCAGGGTTAGAGGATGAAACAGAAGAACCTACAGAATCTGAGAGCTAGGGCCCTTAGGATTTAGCTAAGGCCAACTTTCTCATCTGTGAAGTTGTGTTTTTCATTATATCTGACATTTTTTGAGGGTGAGTTTTGTTACAGATTATTAGCCTATGGCACTGGGCAGGGAAGATGAGACTTCACTGAGATACAGAACACATAAAAAAATGAGTGAACAATTGAAATTACAGGGTTATTGGTATCTTGTTGTCAAGGTAGCTTGAGGATGGTTTTGCACTGAGAGGAATTCAGTTTGCTTTTATGTGTGATACTATGAAATGAATTCAGTGCCCAGTGTGCCCCAACACTAATTATAAAACTTTCTAAAAACAAAGAACAAAAGCAAAACAATTCTTTCTAGCTTTCTTTCACTGTTTAACTCTTGTAATGCATCTCTGTAACCACTGTATTGATTTACCCAATTGAGGTCTTTAAATGTGATCGATAATGGGATATACCTTTTTCTGTCCTGGATTATATATATTTCGGGAAGAAACACAAAATATTATTTTGCATCAGATCATTACTGCAGGAATGTTACATAGGACAGTTAAGAATCATGATCATGAATTCACTGCCATTAACTTTGTAGGTAAGACCTCACCTGCAGTACTATGTCTAGTTTTAGTTCCTGTGTTAAGTAAACAAGTATAGGTTGCTAGAAGCATTTTTACGTACTTAAAGATTTGTCTCAGACTTCTTTATTTTTCTCTCTTTAAAGGAAAATTCAGATTAGTTACTAGAAAAAAACCTTTTAAAGGTAGTGATAGTGATGCATTGGAATAGATTGCATGGAGAGATTTTGGAATCCTCTAACTGCAAGTTTTTAAAAAGACAGTCTGGACAAACATCTGTCAGGATTGATATGTTTGATCTTGCCTTGGGACAGAGAATGGATGAAATGACCTCTTGAGGTCCCTTCCAGCCCTGTTATGAATATATAAAATAATGTTTAAGCTCCCAGGGGAGAAGAGAACTATCCAAGCACAGAGAATCTGCTACAAATGACCTTTGATATTTTCATTGACAAAAATTTGGAAGCTATCTCAGTGTAGAGCTAGTAATGACAAGATAAAATTATCCAAACTAGCATTAATCTGTTGTTTATACATTCAGAGTCCTATAAAAGCACATTTCTAGGTTAACTCTCTATGCACCATGACTTAAGGTTTCCTGTAAGAAATAAAATAAAGGTTCTGTGTTTGCAGAGTGAGGGTCTGAAATACAAGCATAAATAATAAAAATGAAGAGTTTTTATAGACTCACAAGATATTTCAGATCAGAAGAGACCTCTGGTGATCTCTAGTCCAACCTCCTGCTCAAAGCAGTGTTAGCTATGACAAAGTCAGACCAAGTTTTCCAGGGCTTCACACAGATGGGTCTTCAAAACCTCCAAGGACAGAAGACTGCACAACCTCTCTGGGCAACCTCTTCCACTGCTTGACTCTCCTCTTGGTTTTCTGAGTCTTTACCACCTTTAGACCCTCTCAATCTTTCAAGTGTGAAGGAAGACTTCTTTCTTAGTAATGCCAGTGTCTATGCAACACTAACAACTGAATTTCTCACTACGCTTTGAATAGCTTAACCTTTGTTAAAAAATGGCGGTGACATTATTCTTTCAACGCCCTCAGCCACATCTCTAAAAAGAAATGATAATGCTTACTTGCCGTTGAGTATTTGAGAACCTTTGGTGAAAACTACATTGGTGCTAATTAAGATATTTCTCCTACAAATAAGGATATTTTACTCATGCATAAACAAACAAAACCTATCCCTCTTTATATATGAAATATTTGAAACTGACAAAGTATTAGCTCAAGGACTAATTTAATAAGAAAATGCAACTACCATTATCTCCTACTGAATTAAAGGACATTGAGACTATCAAAAAGAATAATCTACTACGTTGAAAACAGCCTTATACATTCATCCCACTGAAAAGAATTGTGCTGTTGATTTCATTGCTTTCAGACAAGTTGATTCTGGAAATACAATTAGGTATCAGGATGCAGGAAAAAAATGGCTTATTTTATATCATCAAAATGGAAAAACAACAAAGAATTGAGTACACTCCCCATACATGTGAAAAGCTTTTTCTAAACAACTAATTTAATTCATCTCTACAAGAAAGCAACAGAGATAAATAGTTCCTCTATCTTCAAAGAAGATGAATTTGCAATAACTAACATTCTTGAAAGAAAATTGATTTTAATTCTTTTTCAAAGAATATAATGTAGTTTTGGGGAATATTCCTTTTTCTGAGTCATTTACATAAAGTATTAATTTCAAGCAAATTAATAAGAAAATCTCTCTTAAATTCTGGTTCAGTGATCTTATCAGTCAATAATTTAAATTAAGATGTTATGAATAAACACATGCAAATCATACACATGCTACAGAACAGCAAAACAGTTGTAGAATGGTAGAGTTGGAGAAGTGTAGTATAAAGTAGATATGTAGCACAGTACAAGTGTAAGATGATGCCTGGTGCTCAAGTCTTCTTTGTATTCTGTCCTTACAGCTATATGCTATCACAGGAAAACACAAAATGCAAAATTTAATAGACACCGACCTGCTGAGCTTTGTCCACATATCCACCATTCATAACAAAAGGAACTTTGCTGTTTAAGAATCAAGCCTGGAAAATAGCATGAAAGGAAACCTATCCTGTATTATAGCTCACCTGGTAGGTATAAAGACAAGCTATTCTAAGGAGCTCTTCATCTTGTCTAGGAATCAAAATCTCCCACTGAAGAAGATGGAGGCTGTTAACTGCAGACATACATGGCCTGATGAGTGACTTCTCCAAACTGTTAAGGTTGTGTTATAGATATTTTCAGGTTTGGAAGAATTCTTCCAGTTTGTTGTAAATCGCATGACTGAACTTGTATCTTCCTGTAACGAATACTGGGAGAAATGTCCTGTTTGCTGCCAGTTCAGCACTGGCAGCGTGCTCACTGCTGCACAAATGGTAAAAGACATTTGACCTTGTTTATTCATTGGCAACAGTTTGAAGCAAAACTATGAGCCCCCTTGGGACACTTGACAGGTTCTTCCGTGTCATAAAGCATGGTCCGAAAGTAGCAAAATGTTTTCTTGCCAGCTGAAACAGCTGTAATATGCTGCTCTCAATTTCATGTGCCCTAATTCTTCTGCTTTATGTAAAATTTGCCACCTTTGATAGCAGTCTCACCTAGCTCTTTCAAAATAGCTTAGAATATGACTTTACATGTTCATCTCTGTTGTACTACTACTGCAGTTTTATACCCTTCTCTGGAATGTATAGTAGCTTTTAAATTATTTATGATAGGCAACGCTACTGAGAAGACTATGAATCAAAATGGCACACTTTGATAAATCAGACGTCTTTTTTCCTGTCACTTACGAAACACATGAATTCATGTTATTTTGCTTATTTTACCAGTGAAGAGTGAGAGAGAGGTTAAATAACTTTCCTAAGGAGAACTCTATCAGAGTAAATAGTACATAGCATCAACTAGGCTATGGCTTTGCATACACTGACATATGTGATTAACTTTATCACAATAAAATGAGAAATTTTCTAACGTATTCAATGCCCTTAAAAATTAAATCATCTTTTATTTGGCATCTACTGATAACGTGCACAATAATAGGAAGTAGAAGATAATGACCTGCAAGAATCCTCTCAATCCGCACTTCTATATCGCACTCTGTTATTTTTGTCTATGTCCTCAGGCTGAGTGTGAGAAAACGGCCAGTCTTTAGAAGCTCTGAGAGCTTCTCTCATCTGGTAAACAGACAAATCATTGGGGAAGCACTCTTACAACTTGCATTTCTTTGGCTTTGCACAACTGTATTTTTTAACTTCTCTGTAAATAAGCTTGAGATAAACAAGTTTATGTCCCACCCTCCTGCTTTTCTCTCTCTCTCTCTCTCTCTCTCTCTTTTTTTTTTTTTTCCTTCTCCAACAATCTGGAACCAGGGAGACTTATTTGTAGAATATAATAGGATAAATGAGTATAAAATATAATAGTATTTCCAAGTATCAATCAGCATTAGGAGGCAACAAGTGAATGAGGCTGCTGATCAGGATAGTAAAGTCAGTAGCTGATTTCATAATTAACAGAAGAAGCTCTAGGAGACAAGGATTTTTTCTTTCTTCTCTTTGCCTTGAAGTGAACCGTTTGTCCAGCCATGCGTGATAGACAAAAGAATGCCAAAGCAACCCTCACTCAGGTTCATTTGACAAAAGTTGACGTATGTGGGGTTAGGCTTTCCTCCGCTGTGACATTTCTAGTGTGAGACACAACAGATAAGCTCCAGGAGCTAAGACAGGTTTTGCAATCAAACCTTGTAGTTTGATGGATGCATGGCATTTAGGTCTATTGATCAGTGACACAAGAAGAAAAGGCTTTAAGATACTTTGTTGTCAAAGCTGTAGAGGGGTTTCTTTTTTTCTTTCTGATAGCAAGATTTAAGGAGAAAATTTCTGCACTGTAATGGATAAAATGCTTGTAAAGGTATAGTTTATTTAAAAAAAAAAACAGCGAAACAAGACATTTGTGCTCCTGGATTGCTCTAGGAAAAAGAGTTTTAAAAACTTTTAAAATGCCAGCGACCTGAAATGCCAATATTGAGTCAGGTTGAGAAGAAAAGTCTGCTTCCTGACAACGTTTGATATTTGTTGCTGAAGACTGGATGTGCTACCTGCATTTAGGAATGTAAAGATACTTGTTAGCTGGGATAGATAAATTGGTCATTTGCCATAAATTCTTAAATATTGTTTGTGAAGTTAACCTCTAGCTATTTAGACCCTAAATATCAATTAGTGTACACTGAGATGTATAGCTGGTGCACTTATTCTTTGTCACAGAGAATGGCTGAGCACTTACTTTTATACAGATGGCATGTGGTTTTCCTCTTAAAAAAAGGATTACCTCTCTAGCAGTAATGTGCACTACAATCTCTATATGCTGCGATATATTTCTGCTTCCTAGCAGAAATATCTTTAAGTTGTATGTTTATCATTTTCTTAGTGTTCCCAGACAAAACCTGGAAAATGAGAGAAAGGAATAAAACGAGGGATGTTTTATTGCTTTTTTTTCTCTACTTCACTGTTTAGCTGCTTTTTTTGCCAGCATAGATGAGAGCAACCAAAATAAATGAAACTTACTTCTCTCACTAGCCCTAGAACACTGATTTTTCTTCTCTCTTTATCAACCTTGAAACCTTTTAATCACTTTTACATAGTGTGTGCAACAAGAACTTTATTATGTATTATAGTAGCATTTCATATTAATAGCTAGTTTACCTTCGGTATCTTAGAGCTGCAGAGGTGTGACAATATATTTAAGTTTCATTTCCAAATGTTCACAGTTTGGGATTTTCTGTGTGTAGGTAATTTCTGTAATTAACTTAAAGGAGAAATTAAATTGTTCTTATAACTTCATGTGAATTAGAAGAAGATTACCATGTTCTAAGGTTTGCAGCAAACGAAGTAATGAAACTTGATATTGAAGTATTCCTTGGAGAAGACTAGTTCTTTTGCTTATTTTGGAAAGAGAAATATTGAAGGAATGTTTTTGTGTTTTATAGTGACTGCAAGAAAATAAGTCCTAAAATAAGCATGCACATCTTTCACGCACTCTGGAAATCCTGGCACTTTCCAGCTAAAATTAGAGTTTTACTTTTTTGGTCTTTTTTACTTGTTTATTTTATTTCTAAAAAGAAAATTCAGCGTAACTGTAAAGCTAGACGCCTTAGTGGAAAACAGAGATTCGAGAGCATCACAAGTATGGAAGAACAGCAGTCATTTCTCTTCCAGGCCCTCACTAAGTGTATCACGTCCTGTGCATGGCAGTCTCAAATGGCTATTCTGTACAGAAAATTTTATGTGTGTGTATATATATACATAGTGTAACCTCCTGCTAGGTGCCGATTGCCACTCATAGGAGTGCTTCTGCTCCCAGCTCCTGGAATTTGAAATGAGCTCACTCTAGTCATCTTCATTGGTGGCTTCCCCATCTCATCCATACTTGGAGCCTAAGGACATGGAACTGGGGCTACCTTTTCTTTCAGGCTAAGGGAAAAACAATCAAAAAGATTTTGAGACATTCTTATTTGTATAAAGTAAATTGAATAAACCAAGAAAATATGAAAGATTTTGATGAAGGTAGCTATTTGAAATAGTTGTCTAATTACAGCACTTTAATGCTTGCACATTTCACTGTCCACCCACACCCATCCACCCACTGTTCTAGTACTTCACAGGAAGTGAGGTAGGTGCTGTGGGATCGGTGAGCCTGGAACAGTGAACCAGAGCAGCAGAACTGCTGCGTGTATTGGGACTGCGCTGGCAAACTGCTGCTGATTTGGTGGAGACTTTTCAGGCTTCCATGCAAAATCAGCTATGCCTGCTGCCAGTCTCACAGACACATCCTGTACAAGGAGAGGGACTGCAGAAAAACAGGATTCTCACATGAGACTTCTGTTGAGATATAGTCTCTTAGAGCTACAAGCCCTTTCATTCTGGCTGAAGTTTAGTTGTATTCCTAAACAAAGTCTAGCACTGCAAAGATGAGGGTTATCCATTTCCTTTCAGATGTATTTAACATAGTTCTTGCTCTCTGTATGGTACTGTAATATTATTTATTGATTCAGTGGGGGAAAACAATACAAGCAATTCAGTAGGTAGGATAATTGGTAGTCTCCGTTAACATATGAAAACAATTTTTATTGGATTTGGCTGTCAAGGAATAGAATTCTCTGTTCCTTGTCTTTTGACCCTGGAGTTATATGTGGTCAAGAAATCAGTAGTAGTTTACTAACCAATGATTAAGATTAGGGAACTCAAGACATGAAAGAAACAGGTGTCGATTTTTCTTGTCATTAATCATAGACCATCATCTGGTCAATGACATCTAAGAAATTAGTGACATAGAGAGTATAATTTCTGTATGCCTAAGAGGTTATACACTTACTGTATTTAAAGTCTCTTGAATTGGTTTATTTGCTATCACAAAGAATGTGAAATGAATAGTAATGTTCTTTTCTTTTTCTCTAGAACAGGTAATAGAAATATCTATAAATATAACTATCTGCTGCACATCTGAAATACTGTACCTGCATGAATATACACACACATGAAACCATGGCAATGATGAATGCACATCCTTGCACTACCTTGAAGCCCAGGAAAGGTAAAACGTACATACTGAATCTAAAGATTACAGTATTAGTTTGAGCTACACATAGGAATCAACTCCTGAAAAAGGAGTATTTTACTATTGCATAGTTCTATTTTCCATTGTCACCTAAAGAAATAAAGTTTGGTTTATTGTAATTATATTTTCATTTTAAAATATACTGAAGAGATTATATCTCTGTGCAGCTTCCATTTGAAGTAGATCATATAACATGCTAAAAATGTTCAGATTAGCCTTGCTTTAAGTTTGGTGTGTAAATTGTAATATTTATCGTAATCTATAAATGATACCATGTAATTACTTCAGCACCTAACTAATTAGGTCACATGCACGTGCATACTAAATATATATATCCAATATGACTTTAATCTTAGACTGCTCCACGTTGAATACACATCTCAGTTACTGAGGGAAATATTGTAATCTCACTTTTTGAACAGTACCTCAACTCTCCACCACACAGTTTTCTGTCCTTCCATTAGCTTAGTTGACCATTTTCTTGTTCTACTGTTTGCCACGGTGCTGGCCTGTATGTGCCAAAGACAAGGGGATGCCAGCGTACTGTTCAAGGCAAGACTCTCAAATCATGTTGTGCAGAAACTCGACCTTTATCCTAACTCATTTGGGGCATTTGCAGAAAAGATTCATGTGAGAAATGAATGTACTGCTGAAAGATTATCTGCTAGTTGTGGAGAACAGCTTGCTTGTGTCCTGCTTTATGAAAGGAATCTTAATGCAAATAGAAATTCAGTCTTCTATTTTAAAATGCTTCCTAGGTTTCAGAATATTATTTCTCTAGTTCATTGTTCGTGTAAGAAAACTCATGTGGAATTATGCAGTCTTGGATGTGTTTATTCGCTATGGAAATTTTTTCTGTGTGTTCTATGTATGTGTGTGGGTATTCTCTAAGAAATGAATTCAAAATACAGTAGCTCAGCATCGCCCTTCTAAACATTCAGTGTTCCCTCTGCACTCCCTTTGGAGCATATGGCTCCTGGAACAATAATGACTGTGTGCCTACAAATCACACAACAGAAGCAGAACTGTAAAGAACTGCAGATGATGAAAGACTAGAATTCCCATTTTGCAATTCAGCCAGTGTCCCATTTTCCCTTTATATTTGACCTTGCTTGAATAATTAATGTGGAACTGGCAAGGAGATGTCTAAAGAAACAAATTCAGTGTAATGTAATTGTGGAAAAATCATTATTCAAATTAATATTTTTCTATACGAAATGTGAAATAATTGGCAATCTTGTACTAACCTCAACTAATTGGTGATGATTAGGGGTTTGTGGACATTACCTCCTTCTGGTGTTTTGAGAGCAGGATTTTTCATTTTTTTAACCAAATAATATGAAATTTTGCCAACTGGCTGGGAAATTGTTCATGCTTCATTCTGTAGTTCTAAAGTAACACAGAGATTAGTAAGTGTGGGACTGACTATTATTCTGTCATCTTCAAATGGCTTAAAAGAGTCTGATTGGCTTGAGGACCAGCAGACTTGTATTCTCATATCCAAGGAGCACTGCTGAGACAGCAGGGCAGATACAGAGCCCACAACACATAAAGATACCTTCTGGAGGAAAGCGTATAAATGGTGGTTATGAGAGCTAAGCTATAAAAAGTCTGAGTGAAATATGGCATCACTAAAATGCATAGCAAAACTCAGTGTGATTTCCATGCTGCCAGAATTTAATTCTAATTCAGCAGAAGTTTCTAGAATGAGAGAAAAGGTCAGATACACAAACCTGCATAGTGCATGAATAGAATATATTTTAATCAAAGCTTACTTTTATTGACCTGGTATTTCCTAAATTTTTATATGGACATAACTCTTGTCCTTGTACTCAGAAGATCTCATTTTAAATAAGATTTAGAAAGTGTTTATGCCATAACTAATCAGAAATAAATTCTGAATCTGTGGAAAAATAAACTGAAAATTTTTAAAACAAGTTTGAAATGTTCCTAAATGAATGCCAAAAGTTGGACGTGAAATTGTTAATTAAAGAGCAGCAGTCTGATCTTCTGATGCTAAATGGAGGTAACAAAAAAACCCCTTCAATATATATTGCCATAAGCCATTTTACCAGTTGGTCCTTCTAGCAAACAGTATGAGACTGAGTACTCAAGAAATGGGTAGCTAGCAGATTAATTACATTTAACATTTACTTTTCTGCAAATAAATCTCTGTGACATCTGTTTTAGGAGCTCACCGATGTTATTCAGAAGGCTACAGGTGGCTCAGTATCATTGTTCCCTTTCCAAGCTAATGGAGAAAAACAGAAAATAGAACTCTGTCTCTTGTTAGAAAACAGGTAAATAATTTTAATGGAATATTTTTAAATGTTAATTTCTTTTTTTTTTTCCAAATCTACAAATACCTAACAAAATTAAATTCATCTTGAAAATCAGTTTTTTGGGAGTAGAATAATATGCGACCATCATTAGAGGCACTACGAAACTCCTAGAGTCTTACCAGAAAGTTATGGGACTATTCAGAGCCTCTACAACTTTAATGAACTAATTTTGATGTATCTGCACACAGAGGTTATATTGGTTCCCACTGGGATTTATCATTTCATCTTACAATATTGCTGCAACAAATTTTAAGCTACAGTACAAGCTCTCCATACAACACTCTTGCTTGTGTGGTTCTTGCCATTTATTTGGAGTGAATACTTCTGATCATAAACTCAAATGCTCCCATCAGACATACAGTTATAAGAGAGTATGAAATGATTCTTGCAAATGATTGCAAAAGCATGTCCGTGACTTACTTGCCCATAGACAAGTCAAAGTCAAATTGTTCCTGAGATGGAATCCAACAGAGTTGAAGGAATTGAAATGTTCAGTGGGAGATTTACAAATCCCCATTTCATTTGCATGAGTATTATGAAAATTTGTTTGACCCTTACTGAAGTATTCCCTGAGAGTATTCCATAGTGTGGAACATTTTGTGGATCTCATCTGCTTTGATGCACAAAGAACCAGTCTTCTTAAGTCTTAGACTGGTGCTTTATAGTTGTATCTGGTCCTCCTGCCAGAAGGAACACCACTACATTTCTTATCCTTTTCCATATTTTTTTATGCCAGTTTCTCTCTTTTCATGATCCACATGTATGTAATTGTAAAACACAACTGATAACTACCAGCAATTCTTGTTTCACACGCTGGTTCGCAAATAATGCTCAAATTTAGCTCTCAAAATCTTAATTCTTATGGAATAAAATATTGCTGCTGTTTCCTACTTATAAAATAGCAAATCGTGCCAGAATTTTAAAGCATTTAATCAGTTGGAACGGAGTAATAATAGGCCCCGTTTGCTGAAATTTTCTTAGAAGCAAATGCTACTGACACAAAGTCACTTCCAACCTCTCATTCTGGCTACTCTAATCTTTACTTTTATTTGATCATTATTGCCATGGCATCTGAGAAATAACCAAAAATAAAAAAGCAAGACTACTCCAGCATCTACCCCTCTTCTGACCTTCCCAACATTTGTCTTGCTTAATTAAATATCTCAATAGTTTTCTGGCAGGAGTGACAAGAGCTGTGCTGAGAGAAAGGCAAGTTGTAGATGAAATCTTGCACTTAGTTCTGAGCTTAAGTGTTGTTCTTACTTCCAAAGAGCTCCTATAAAGTTCGATTTTTCCAACAAGAGATGTGTCCCTTAGTTCCTCACTTCTTAAGAAACAACATTTTATTGCTACAGCTGAAGTGTGTACAGAAATGCTGCCTTTCCCTCCCTTGCTGTTGTTACTTGAATATTAAGTACAGAGCTTCTGGTATGTCTTATCTCTTTGAATTCCTAAATTGCGCTGTTCCTTCTTTATTAACGCCTACTACACTAATTTACAGCTTCAAACTATAAAGGTTGTTATGAAAGACTGCAAACAGTAAGGGCTCTCTACAGAAGATGATAAAATCTTTGTTCTTCACATAAGCTGATAAATAAATGCTGCTGCAAAAATCCTCTTCAGGCTTCATAATGTTCTAGTACTTCATGTGTCACTCGAACATGGACTAGAAGTAGGTCATGCTTTTGTAATCTCATTTCTTCAGATTTGATTTGATCACAATAGAATTTCACAAGAGGAGGGTCTCTGCAGGAACAAGGCAAGTTTTAATGAAGAGACATGTAACATGAAGAAATTAGGCTTTCTCAGTGATTTCACGTAAAATGGGTTATGCACAGGCACTTCAGGACTCCTGTGCTGCTGCACAAGTCAGACTGACTTGTTTTTGCTGAGATTGGCATGTGTTGACAGTATTTGTAAGGTATTTGGAAAACATTTGAACGGGACCTTGTTTGCAGCCTCTTACTTGTCTGCATAGAAGGTGCTTATGATTCTGTCCATAATCTTGAACTTCAACGCTTGTATTACGCTTCTCCTCTTGAAATACTCTGGTTTTGGTTACACTAGCCATGCCAAGTTACCATCACAGGTCTCATTTCATAGACAAGAAAACAAATGCAGCAAAGCATGTTTTGCTTGATACCACAAAATCTGTAAGAAGACAGCTCTACTGAAAAGTAGACAGGGTGACGGTTGGCTAACCTTATGAAGTGATGGCAATTCTGAGAAGACAGAATAGACTTGCTTTTGGTTGAACAGCAGGGCCGAATAAGGCTGTGTGAATTACAGCCTCCGCCGAGATGCAGAGGAAGGATTTACGGGATGATATGCCAACATGCATTGCCCTTCATTCTGTTATCAGTGTAGACAGTGACAGGCTGTGGACGCTACATCTGGATATGCAGAACGAGTTCATGTGGTATCTTGCAGCATCTCAAAAAAGAAATGGAGGGGGGGTTGAGTTGATTTCTTTTCTTTTTTAATTAAAGATGACATCAGCATAAGTTAAGGCACGATTTTAAGGCAGCATAATAATTGCTGGTGATACTACGCTGTGCGTTACCTGAATTGGAAGGTTTTCATTTTGTACTCCTCCATACTTGCAGCAGCATCATGAGACTGTAATCTTGTTGCGACTAAACTCCATTTAATTGCTCTCCTTTCACAATCAAATGATTTTATGTAGTAATTAAGGTCTTTTGCAAAAATAGTAAACAGTAATATATTTCTAATTTTAAAAGCAGTTAATAAATGCCCATCATGCAGTGCACATGCTCACTGTGCACTTTGCTTATGTTTATATTGCTGTTTCCTTTTTTATTTCAGCTGAGTCAGAGAAGTTGACTCAAAAACTTGCTTTCTAGTCAGGTAGATGAGCAAGGATATTTAGGCACATGAACTGCAAAATTGAGTAAGGTATGCAGTAATCCACTTACAAGCCATAGTGATTTTATTGTGTGAATTTCCTGCTCATCATGCATGTGAAAACCTACAGAGTTAACTAGATATTCACATGCAGAGAAAACGTGTACATTAGTGTGTTTCTAGGAAATGTATTGGATGTAAAGCTTTGAGAAGTGTGGCCCTTAAACCTTGAAATCTGAAATTATTTCTTAGTGTTTTTAAAGCTAATTGAGGGATTTTGATGTTAAATTCTCATTTAAATCCATTTATTTCTTTTGAAAAAGCTCATCTTCAGTCAATTGATTTTAATAGCTGAAATAAATGATAGGAGTGAAACAACTACTCAGTAATTTTTCTGAATGTTACCTCTACTAACTTATATTTTCTGTAGAAATAGAACAGTGTCGCTGTGACAAATCACTAGTAATTGACTTGCTATAGCTAGAAATAATCTTATCTGTCTCTGTGTTACCCAAATTCTCATGTTTTGCTGCTTATCTAGCAGTGTAGATTATCACTTTAAGATAACTTTAATGTAAGCAATGCCTATTATCATGACTGGGGAAGTATTATTTCGAAGATCGCGATTACACAGCAACAGTCTGAGGCCTTGCTGACCTCTGTGATAAGTAAGACTCCTGAGCATCTCTTTAAATTCCATGTATTGAAAGGGAGACTCTCAAGTTAAATAGGGCGAAATTATTAATAAATTCCATCAGAAATGTTAAAAGTAACAAAATCAAAGTAGATTTTAGAATCAGTTGGGTTTTATTATTGGAATAAAGGTCTGCATAATAAAGTTGTGCAAGCTTAGGGAAAACCTGTATGCATGTCCTTTGTTGGACGGACCTCAGGTTGGACCTTGAATTCTCCACTGTGGTTATTTTTATTCCACAAAAAAAAAAAAAATGATCCCAATTCTACTGTAATTCCTTACTTTAAATTCCTAAAAAAAAAGAGATTGTCAGGTTTTTAGAGAAGTTATACGTTGCTAAAACATGCTTGATGCTTATTGAAGATATTTCTTTTTAGTTATTCCTTTATATCTAAAAGCATGCAGGTTTTATTAAATGTAAAATACTGAAAAGAACACAGAATCCATATTATATGGCATGTCCTGCTGTGGCCTTACTTTGCTGAAGAAATGTAGCAAAAATGTGCTGGTAATATCCTTTGTCTTCATTATAAGAATCTGTGTTACTACATTCTTTCTGATGTAAGGCCATTTACCTTGACTCCCAACTACATTTAATCTCATTACATTTGCTGTCATTATAGCAACATCTTTATTCCACTTGAAAGACTTTAAAGCTCTGGAGGATGATATTACAGTAAGGGCAGAATATGCTTTATTGAATAGGGTCCTGTGTAAATTCCAGATATGGTCATGGCCATCCATTTTTATGAGTCTTCACATGTGATTCTGGGTTAATGCAGCAATTGTCATTCTTCCATTTAAATATGGGGATGGGAAATCAGACCATGAATAAGAATCTTAAATGTTTTGATATTAAAAGAACAAAAAATAATTATTAAAAGATCTTAATATAGATCTTGACTTAAAGAACTTCTGTACTTTTCCTGAAAAAGATACTACAAAGTGAAAACATGCATAAATACAAATGCTAATATTAGAAATATGAGTAAATTCATTTCAAGATAGGAAATGACATCACCTGTAGCTTACCATCAGTATAGAACTCAGTATTTCAAGGATCATATTGGTTCTTGTAATATTGATAACAAAATCTACAGTGCTGAGCTGAATAAGCTTAACTTCTGGAAAAAAAAAACTGAATCTGGTTTAGGCTACTTGTCAAGGGATCAGCATTAGAATGGACATTTTCACAGACAAAATGCTTCAGAAAACTAAAAGCCAGAGAGATGAGATTGGGATTTTCAGGCTTTGTACAGCTCATGACCAGCCCATGGGGCTGTTCAATGTGTCCCAGACAGTCCCGAGAGGCAGCCAGATACCTAGCAAGATGGTAGAACACAAGAAGCTGCTATCATCTGCCCTATCTGTCCATCTCTCTTAGGCCTATAAAGTACATTTCTGAAAATACGTCTTCATGTTGGATTACTTCTTTCACGTCCTGCATTCTTGCAGGTGGTTATATAGGATAGCAAGTACAAGGTGTGTGCAAAATTTCTTTGGGAGCAAATAAACTTCATTACTTGCTCTGGGTAGTGAAATAAATAGCGATGCAAAATTAATGGCTCATAAGATCTTTGTGAAAAATTAGTAAAAATTTCTTGGAACATGTCTGAATAAAACATTCTTGAAATACTCAGCATGACCATGCTGATAAATAGACTTATTCAATAACTGAAGGGCAAGTTATCGGTTCTTGCCTTTGGTCAATGATAATGTTGTATCATCCTGTCATTTGTTATGGTAGATTTTATTAGGTTAGTTATTATAGGCTACCCATAAAATTTTATGTACTGGTACAAAATAAAATTATAGTTTATCGAATTATTTCTCTGCCTCTAACTGTCCCAGATGGGTGAAGACAGACATTTGCAAGTTATAAAACTTCTTAATGAATACAGACCTAGAGGATGATAATGTTAAAGACGATTCTGTCTGCTCTTTAGCCTTTGAAGCTGCAGCATGCAGTTCTTATCCAGAGACTCATGCAAGGGAAAGCTGACAGTAACATCTATCAGTTTCATCGAGGTGGCTACGAAACATTTGACTTTGCCTGGAGAATGGCTGCAAAGTGTAAAGCCTTGGTATGTTTTAGGCCAACATAGATGCAGAGTTTTCTATTTTCTTTTTCAAGGGGAAGCTTTCTTCTATATTAACTTAAGTACATATTCATGTTGCTAATTGGTTCAGATAGTTTAGGTAAATAGCGTTTTTTGAAGATGACTTAAAGCACAAGATTAGTCATACGAACAGAAATAATTGCCTATCTACCTGTGTCACTAACCTCTGCTGTTTTCTCCTTTTCATCTCACGTTACAAAGCAACTTCGTCAGTCCGTAATAAGCATTACTCACAAAGAGACTGTAAGTCTTACTTTAAAGGGGCGTGTAAGTGATAAAAGGAGAGACAAGAGAGGCAGGAAATAGAACTCAGTGAGGTTATAGATTCCTTCAGATTTTTCTGCAAACTGTTACTCAGTTAAAAGATTTCCCTTTCCCTCGTGTGCAGAACCATGCTTCCGTGCTATCTGTTCCTGGCTGATCCATGGCACAGTATCTTCATCATTTCTATTGAACTTGGGAGACGTAAGATCAGGCTGACACGGGGCTTCTTCACAAAAAGATTCATTGGTTTTTCCACTGAACATAGTTCTCATTACTGAGAAACACAATCTAATTTCCACTTATACAATGGATGGGTCCCACAGTTCACGAAAATATATGGAGGGAAAAGGTGTCTTACAAGCCTATCACTCCATCCTTGGTCTCTCAGAGTTTATCACCAAATAAGTTCAGCAAAATGCCATTTATGTTTCCTTTTCATATGTAATTCCATACAGGCGTGTCTAGAAGTGACATTTGTCCCAGAGTGCACAGTCAAATATTTGTACAAGACTGTACTCCTGATGCAGTAATGGGAGTTTCTGGAATTTCCTCAGAATGATGGTGCTCTCTCCTATTTTTACACACTTTGATGGTCCTGAAAAATATTTTCTGAATCATTGTTTTCAGTAGTATTTATACACATTAGCATTAAATTTAATGTTTGCAAGTTATTTCATTAAACATCTTTGCTCCATAATTAAGCTAATGATTTGATTTTTCTCCTTTCTGGTCAACCAGGAAAACAATTCCTTTTTCTTCTATTCTGACTCAAATATATTCTGCTTTTATCTAAAAATTAAGACGTTTGATCCTGTGTCTCTTTCTTCTGTATTATAATTAATCAGATCTAATTTATTATTGGGAGATACCAAGTAATTCCTGTTTAGAAAGCTTTGTGTTCTAGAAGTGCTGCTTTCAACACACTACTAGCTATCAGATAGTAACAGGTTGGCTGTTTTTGCCACTAGCTTTCCCTTGTGCTGGGAAGGTTCCTGCTGCAAAAGAATCCAATAAGGTCTGTTTGTTTTGTAGTTCTGAAACTTGTACAGCTAAAAAACAAATAGTTGATATAATTTGCTCTTTTAGGAAGAGAAAATCTAAAAAAGGCAGGTGTACAAACCTGTAGCAGAATCCTAGCAACAGTTAAACCTACAGGAAAAGCTTGACCTAACCTTATTTTTAATCAAACTGCATGTGAATTTAATTATGTAGAAGTTGAAAAAGGAGACTTGCTAGACATTCCTAGTAGATGTGCTTTGACCTACCCTGACGGTTTTAAAGGATTCCCAAATTCCTAATTTTAAAGGAGTATTTTTCTTTGAAAACAAATGAGGTAGATAAAACATTCTTCAGAAAAAAATGTTTGTAGAATTGGATTCTGAATCATTTGCTGACACACAATTGTTCTCATTCCTCCTGCCAACTGGATTTTAATTCAACAATTTAAGAGATTGTACAAAACTAATCATTTGCTTTGATCCTGTGAATACATTCTCCTTGAATAAAGACAAAATCAATAGGAGAAAACAATTGATGAGATGAAGAAAAACCATTTTCCTACACTCTAAAAATGTAGCTGCCCATTGATAAATGGTAGCATATTCTACAATTAGCTTATAGCATAGCTCAGGGAGAAAGATGCAGAGAAGACTTGAGGGTCTTTCAGTGGAAAATGTTTTGGGGATGATTGAAGTTCACTTTGTCCTCCACCACCTTATCATCAGTTTTCTTAACTTTAGCTAGGTGCTGGAAACAGTTTTCAATTTGCCTTTGATATGTGCAAGCTAATTGACACCACTGATGTGTATTCCAGATATCTGGAAAGTGTTCCCTACTACTAAATACCATTTTTCCCACACTCTTACAAACCTATGGACTGGTGTGTGTATGATCTTATCTATCATTACTGTCTGATTTCTTTGATTTTAACAAACTGGCTTAATCTTTATGTTGTATAGGAAATGCTCAGGCTTTTCATAAAGGACAAGCAGTGTTTAACTTAGCTGACTACCTTGTAAAAACCTGTGCAAAAGCACATTTTTTTTACCAGAAATCTCTACCCAGGAGAAATTGTGTGTCTAAAACTCTCAGATAAGTATTCTCCTTGTTTCTTCTCAAAAGAGAATTAAAGGATTCATTTCTCCAGTTCTGTAGAAAAAAAGAATTTACAGGGGTTTTTTTTTAAATTGTTTTTCCCTTATTTTGTGTTCCTACCGGAATCTTACTGTTCACAGAAAACCTGCAGATGTTTTTACTTCCACTGTTATTTCTTGTGGGGGTCATGTGCTTCTTTTAATTAGACCCTTATTCCCTACTGAGGCCTGTGTAAGTATTACTCAGAGCAGCGTTTTAGCCACTACATTTAGACTGAGACAAAAGATAATCTTCTATGTCAGAGGTTTACTGTACTGAACTTATTAAAACCTTCACAATCTTGATCAGTATTTTAGAAATCTTCTGGTAAAATTAATCCTAAGTGAAGTCAAGCGTAATGAATTGCATTCTCAGACTGCTGTCTAATTCTGTGACAGGCAACAAATTTTGTGGTGCAACATGAAACTACAGAGAGATGTAACTGAACAGAAACAAAAGAAGTCGTAAATACTGATGGGCACAGTATTTATCCATTAACAATGACTAATGAATAAGTCAAGTATAAATTCCAAGAACCAGAGGTCAAATTGGGAAAAAGACCGTGCTTTGTATTGTACAGTCAAGGATAAATCTGTGATTCTTAGTGAAAGTGCTCCATATTGTTACCTCTTTGTTTCAGAATGTAGCTCGCCTTTATGTTATATTTTTTTAACTCTGTGAAATACGTATAGAAGTGCCAAGAAAATGATTCCTTGTGTTGATGTGGTGTCATTGATCTAAGCAGGAACCCCACAAAGTGCCACTAATCTCAATGGGGGTCAGGTTGAAACATCCAAGGGAAGAATATGGTATTTGGGTCCTAAAGGAGCAAAACATCCACTAGATAATTCATTCACATGCACTTTTCTAAGTGAGTCACAAACTACTCCTGTATGCACTGAGACTTGAGACTTTTTTGTTTCAACAGCGGGGGGCAGAGGCATGTGAGTCTTGTAGTCCTTGCTGTAATGAACAATAATTTAGTAAGAGCCAATACAATATTAACCTCCTTTAATTGCAGTATCCTTGTCTGTTGGCTCTACTGTATATATTTAGTTGCACAGTCTGGGTCCTGTGTTTCCAGTAGGATCACAAATAAATAACTGTGCAATTCATCTTCAGGCATCAGTGATGAATTTTCATCAGCCTTTAGTAATGGTTAAAGAAGAATTTGATGTTTCAAAACATTAAAGCCAATACTTTAAATTGACTCATATCTGTTGTTTCCATATAGACTCTTTCAGGCAGTGATAAGAGGTTAGATTGAGAATGCAGATAACTTAGAAGATAATATATCATTTAAGCATATTACCAAATCCAGAAATGATCAGAGAAGACAACTGAAAGGGCTCAGGCAAAAATGCAAATGGAAATCTAGGAGTCTGATGAATGGGAAAATGAATGACTCGGCAGGTGGCACTCTACTAGTACTCAGATAAAATTAAAGTACTTTGTGACTGAAAATGGTGAATATTTGATGAAACAAATTTAAGGTGCTGAAAACTCCAGTAAGTGGGGAATTCCTTGAGTTTTAACATATTCAAATCTAGGTGCTGTGTGTAGACAGCTCATCACAATAATCAGCCCTTAAACTGTGATGAGATGGCTGTGTAATGCAATTCTACCTGAACTAGTTAATCCTATAAGCGTATTTATTTCCATTTGCTGTTGTATAGTACTGCTGCACAAAATTAAATCACTGCTATATTGTGTCTAGAAGATGGGATAATTTACTTATGACAGAAAGAATATAATACCATCATGGCTGATATTTGTGGGAGCTTCACAATGTAAAACCTATACTGGAATCAGGTTTGGCAGAGCTATGGCTTTCTGAAAACACTTTTTGCAAGAGTAAGGTGTAGAATTACTGTGGAAAGTGATACACATCTAAAATTAATTGCTAGATAGCAAAGTGTTTTTATACCGCTTGGCTGATCTTTAAACAAAAGTTAGCATTTCAAAAACACTTGCTGAAACCATTAGCTTTCTTGTAGTGCGTTCCAGTTCAATAACTTTAATGAAGAGAAGTGATATCTTCACATTAAAATTCTAGCAAGGAAAATATTTTCTAGTCATCTCCAGCTCTGAAAGTTTGGTGTTTTTTTTCACTGAGTTGTGCTGCTTTAAAGGAAGAGCTATCCATCATTCATATACGATAACCTAAAAAAAGGTCTAATTTATATCTATTTACAGAGGTCTCCCAGCCTGGGGATATTAGTGGGACATTACTGGAAAACAGGTTCTATTTTTCTTATACAGCATATTTTTTAAAGCTACAAAATAGCACAAGATTGGCTTTTGCGTATGATTACTGATGGTTATTGTCTCAGTGGGTAATAATTCTTGGCGTATTCATTTAACTGCTTAATACTTGAAGTGATACCGTTCTGGCGCACGTTACACTCTTGGCAGAGGGGGCTACAGCAGCAAGCACGAGGGGTTAATTGGCTTTTATCGAAGCACTTTATAGCTTGCTCTTGTCTTCATCCTTAATCACTACTGATCCCCTGTAAACTAAGATCTACTGGGGCAATATTTTTAAAGATGTTTAGTTTTCCACTAACCTATATTTTATTTGTGTTGTTGTTGCTTTTTTTCCCCAAGATGCCCTAGTGATGAAAAGGATAAGGTCATTGTTACTGAGTCTCTTTTTCTTAAGGTGAACATATTAAATTCTCCTGCCCGTTAAAGGGCAGATGTTGCATATTTTTTTTCAGAGAAATTTACATACACTTCAGTTTGTGAACAGAAATTGCAGTAGTTCAGTAGCTAGCTACATTTGCTTAGCTTACATAAAATGCTGTAAGGAGATCTGAGGGGAAGAGTGTTGCTCTTTTAAGTTATTTTTAAAATATCAAACCTAACTTAATTTATTTCTAATTGTTTGCTACTGGTAATATTTTACTGTTATCACTGTTCAGTGTGTTTGGGCTCTGTTAAAGATTTCAAATGAAAGTTTTATGGAATATGCTGTTATAGAATTCAGAGGATGTTATGGATTATTATTCATAACATCTGCCACTTACAGAAAAAAAAGCCTCAAAATGCTTCTTTAATATGTATTTAATGTTTGTGTTGCAATTTTACACTAAATAAGATTTTTTTTATTTTAGCAGCCATGTTTTTTTAGCTGTGAGAAAGATCTGTTTGCTCTATACAAACCCTTAGGTTTGAGGTTTACAGCTTGGCTATTAAAACTTCTATTATGAGGAAACTTAATATTTCTTAGCATATAACGTATATATGTTTATTGCAAAAGATAGAAGACTGGAAAAAGAATACAAAATAGACATTGTAATATTAATATTAATGAATGCTCACTGGTAACTAAAATGGATTCAGTTAAAGAGCAATGCAGATCCTTTCTGTTTTCCTGTTGTGTGTGTTATAACATCATTTTCTTAAGAAATTAAACTTTGCTAGAGTTTGAAGTCTCGACAAGAGAGATCTTTGAAAGTATGCTAAAGGCAGACAAATTATACTTAAGTCCTTTTTCATTTTTAACTACAGGAAACTCCATTGTTTCATTTTGTGCTTGACATTGAACTGGGCAGGTGTGTCCACATAAGGTGCAACACGGAGGATTTGCATGCTGGCTTGCTGAAGTGACAGAATTGTGCAAAATAACTGCAGTGGTCTGGCAAGCTTCAGGAAGCAGGTGGATCTGAGGTACCAATCTCCAGAATTACAATGCTGAAAATGTCTTTTTGCCTGCTGCCTAACCCAAGAGGCATCTATGCTTTTTCCCCTACATTATTATTCACTAGGCTCCTCTTCTGTACATCTTGACATGCATAGAATTGTCCCACTCTTGATGGATACGAGCATCCAGCAATCCAGAAATTCCATGAGTGTGTATGTGAATATCATGTATGGTGAGTAGAAGAATTTGTATATGAATATTGGGAGGTATAAATTTACGTACAAAAGAAGATGTCGATACTGATTTTTACTGAATACAGGCAACGCTGTTCATTTAGATGATTTAGAAAGTCCTTCTCTTGTATTGTTACCTTTGTTCACTTACACTTCCAAATGTTTTTGATATTGAATGAGTGTGATAGAATATGATTATCACATTAATCAGTAAGAAAGTGGTTTTTTCAGAAATGTTTTCTCTTTGGGAAAAAGCTCAGTCAAATGTAAGTGCCTAAGAAATCATGAAAGTTACATCAGGGAACTTTTCCAAAAACGATAGATCTTTTGCTAAGTCAAGTGAAGAGAGCAGAACAGCCAGTGGTCTGATAATTAGAGCATTCAGTTTGGAGCATTTGAAGCACTGATTAGAATCTGGCCCTCAAGACCATAGGGATATGCCTGAACAAAGATGAAGTAGTTTTGAGGTGTTGTTTTCTCTCTGAAAAACTACGAGAACAGTCAACATGGACTTGACACAGATAGATGATACTGGATCAGCCTGAAACTGTTAATCCAAAAAGGCTGTGTTGAAGGGAAGAGTAGCGAGTGTAATATGCCTTGATTCAAGAAAGACCTTTTTGCACTGTCTTCCATAGCATTCTCATTTGGAAATTAAGGAAGTTTGGTCTGGATGACTGGAGTGTTGAGGAGGCTGGTAACTGGCTGACCAGGAGGCTCAAAGGCCCAACCAGTGCTTTGATGTCAGAGTATCCAGGGGTATGTACAGAGGCTGTTTATGTTAAATGTCTTTGTCTGTGATCTGGATGATACAAGTGAACACACAATGGCCAAATTGCAGATGATACTAAATTGAGGTTGGGCATGGTGAAGGACAGAACTTCAGTGCAGAGGGACCTGGAAAAACTTCAGAATTTGGCCAGCATAAACCTGGTAAAAAAGAACAAAGTGATGATAGCAATTATAGCATTATAACATCTTCCTTCAGTTCAAGTGTTCAATATCACATGTGTATCTATAAGATCTTCAGTGAAGTATTTTTAAAATGACTCTAAACATGAGTTTTCTGCATAGAGTCTTGATTATATTTGCCTGTAAAGACACTATCTGCCTTGAAGGCACAGAAGCATTGCAAAATGTTCTTGCTCTTGGCTTCACTAGGGGCAGGTCACACCTGACTAATTTAGTGGCCTTCTACGACAA
>NW_009719811.1:0-22886 GCF_000703405.1 Apaloderma vittatum
CGCGGGTGTGGGGTGCGGTGGGGCTGCCCACCTTACCGGCCCTGCCCTCCGAAGCAGCAGCAGCTGCGTGTGCTGCTGGAAACACGGAGAGGGGTTTGTGGCCGAAATAATGTTTGTACTTCTGTGCTGAAAGAGACGAGACTCGTTTGAGAAATGTACCTGAAAATTACATCCCTGTTTGCAAACAGAGGTGCAAGGTTGCTGAATATTTTTGGTACAGTTGGTCGGAAGTTGAAACGAGCGTGTCTCGCCTAGCCCGCGGTACTAGCGATGAAAACATGGTGAAGCAGGTCGTCTCACGGAATTGGTTTCTGGAATTTGCCAGAACGTGTATTTGATGTTACTGCAAGTCGATGGTTCTGCTTAGTCCAATTAGAAAGTGGTGTAGCAGATTAAAAGTAGTACAGGCATGCCTGAGTGTTCCACAACCATACCTTCAGTTTCCTCTGGAGAGGTTAAAATGCTTTCTACAACCCACCACGGTACAAGATCAACACTGTGCCTTTAAATACAGTTTCTGTTTATAAATAGTTTGACAGTAGTACCTTCAGATTGTCTTGGTTCTGTTAACGTTATTGCAACATAGAAATTATGGCTGTCACTGGATTGGCAAAAAGATTACAATGATGACCTAATGCCGATTGGTGTTGGCAGCACTGGGAATCCTAATGGAGATGGGCCAGCTGCTACCCTCTTTTCAGCACTGTGTTGATTAGATTCACTTTGACTTTTACGATGCCATGGCTTCAATTGGTCCCAGCCAGTGGTTTATCTATATTAGGATTCCCATGGTTGCTAGTGGATTTAAAAAATGTAAAATATTCATCCTTCTTGTCCTTATATTTAGATACACTTTAACACTTGTATTTTGGGAGATAAAAGATGCAGCTGGATTGGTGCTGTCACCTAAAGCGCTGGTTGGTACTTTCACTTGTAAGTGATACAAGTTGCTGAGTCCATGCTGCTGTATGGAGGCAGGTCTGAATTCTGGGTATGAAGCAATAATGCTCCCTCATAAGCCACAGAGGCATAGGGGGAAAATTCAGCACCTGTATTAGCTGAGAAAAATTCTATCCTGGACTGATTTTTTTCAGGTCATTCAACCATCTCTTACCAAGGTGAAATGCATTTGTATCCATGGTATTGTTGAACCAGCAGGACCCACTTCATAATTTAAAGGGAGAACTCTGGAAGGGAATCATGTTATTTGTCTGTATTGTTGCTTGAACTACTTCAGGAATCAGTTAAAAAAGATCTTTTTCGATAGCTTACAATATGGTTTTCCTAATCAGTGTTATTGACTTTGATATGCTCTTCATTTTAGTCTATGACAGTGATTTTATTTTTGGCCAAGGCTAATATAGATTGGGTCTTTAAAACTGAAACAACGGCTAGGATTTTCCCAGAACTCTACTAAAGAGTGTTTAAGCATAACAGTTTTCCTGCACTGGAGGCTTTTGGTGTTAAGTGCTGGATGGTCTCTTAGCACACCTGCAGCAAATCTTGTGTTTAGCAGCTTGGACAGGACTGGCTTCGAGCAAACCAGCCATACCATCAACAGCTGCGCCAGCCTGCAGCAGCTGCTGTTTGGTGTTCCTTCTGAGCCAATCTCATCATTTACCACATCTTGAAATAGGCAGGACCTTTGTCCCCTTCTTTCTTCCATCTGCGTGGTGAGGTAGGCTCCCTTGTACTGTCTCTTTTGTGTGCTAGACCATATTTTCTGAATGGATTCAGCTTTTACTTGGCAGGAAATTACCCTCTTTTATTGCCAGTTCCTTGATGTTCTCTCTGTTCAGCGAAGTGACTTGTTTTACAGAAGTGCAGTAGCTTGGTGAGAGGGTGCTTGGCCCAGAGTAAGCAGTTTGAGTGAGAGGAGACCTCCCTGTCTTTCTCAGCAGCAGGGATCAGATCTCCTCAAATGGTGATGTGTAAATTGCAGACCTGGAGAGCCAGGTAATAACATGGGGAATGTGAGTGGTCTTACCACATCACTTTCCTTACTTTGTGCTGAGAGGCTGGAGTCTTCTCTGAAAAATCTCCTTTGTTTTTTCAAATGAGCCTTGAAATTCTGTGGAGAACGGGGGCTAAGAACACTGTAATTTTGTAATATGTAGGATTTCTAAGGGCAATTCTAGCCCTTTTGCTTTCTGAGGTAAAAGTTGTGGAGGATTACCTTCTGCATTTCTACGCTGCTGAAATTAACTTGGCATTTTGAAAGAATTTTCCTACTAGATTGGGATCATTCTAGCATTGTATCATTAGGATTTAGATGAGCTGGTTTTATTTCCTGAAAAATGATTTTAAGTCTAAGTTCTTCTATGGTTTTAAAGCTATGCTAAATTTACAATTATACATGTTTATGCCATTTGTTTAACTGTTGCTGCCAAGCTTGATGATTAAGTAAATCTCTATTGCTGAAGTTTTAGTTTTTGCCCAAGAAGTTTCTTCTCTATTGTGTCTTTAATTACAAAAAGCTTTATGACAAAATCTATTTCAAATTTTATTAAAGTAACTGGATTTGGATCTGTTGAGTCTGCTATGGACAGACCAGTAAAATGCAAATAAAATTGTAAGTGAACAGATTCGGTAAGGTGTACTAAGAGTGTTGATAAAATTAAACTTTATTAAAAACTCTTGGAAATACTTAGCAAATTTTATAGGGAAGTAGAAGTTTTGTGTGCTTTAATTTAATGGTTCCTATGCTTGTGTTCGAAAATATGGGAGGACATTATTTCTGAAGCATGCAACAGGGAGAAGAAAGTGTAGTAGTGGCATGTTTGGTTCTCAGTTTTTTGTGGACCAGCAGTGGCTGTACTGTGATTTTTTAAATTATTATTATTTTTATATTTTTTTGAGTTTTAGCAATGGGTGGTCAGCTGTGCTGCTTGCAAAGCCTGCCAAGACCCAGTACTTGCTGAGTCAGTTCTCCTGTCTGTTGGGTGCTACTGTGGAAGGAGGCTGGGGTGCTCTTTGTAACATTGACTTGCTTTGTTTGAGTAACTGACTTGCTCATATCCTGTCTGGTAGATCCAGCTGTGGATTGGAGTCTTAAACATGAGAATTTCTGTGATTTCTGTCAGCTCTTGAGGTAGGTCTGAGGAACTCTCGAGCTCTGCTCTTGAAACAAGATGCTACCTCTCTCAGATGTGAGGTTGACTTAGAAAGTGTGGGAAAAAAAGTGCTCTTATTCCTTGTGAAGAGGAAGTAGGATCTTGCACTTGTTAGGTCTTTTTGTAACTAGTGTAACTGGCTTGATTACTGAAGATTTTGTCTCTTCCCTTCAAAAATGAATCCAACTCTAATTATGACCAGCTGGTTTACCAAATGCAGATTTCTTTGTGGATCCATTGTTTCTGTCTGCTTTAACACATTATTATGCTAAATAAATAGAACACATTTGCAATTATTAATTTTTAGTAAAATAATGTGTAATTATAACATTTAAAGTATAAGGCCCGATTGCCATTGGCCCAATTATTATCTCCCACTTTTGTTTTAACTCCTTTAACTTGCTCAGAATTAATACTTTATGTACTCTTGGAATTTTTAAATTGCTCTCTTTTTGAAATGTAATATATTAAAACAAGAACAACTTTCTGAAACTGTGGACATGATGCTGGGTTTTAAGTTGATGGTCCTTGCCCACGTCCTGTGGGTGCTTTAAGGAGAGTTCCTTTTGCCCTTTATGTTTGCAATGTACAAAGTATTCATTTAACTTTTCAGTCATACACTGAATGTACATGCAATGCATGCTCTTATTTCTGTGCAGTTGGAACTGGCAGGTCTGTTTCAGTGTTCCTATTCTGGCTTTGGACAGGGGTTGCAGTAAATATTTTAAAGGATAGATTGTATCAGACTGATTTTAGTGCAGAGGTTCTTATGGTTAGTTTCAAGATGGCATCACATTTATTTAGTCTTTATTATATCTTCATTCTTGCGATTCATGGACGTGTAGAACTTATCTAGGAGAACATCTGATGCTGTCAGCATCAGACAATTTTTTCCTAATTAGTATGAGCTAAGTCTTTACAGTCTAAGTAACTGCAAAAAGCAATCTGTTTGTAGGCACAATAACAAAAGCTTGGATTTTTCAAATATAGATATGTTTGATTTGCTTTAGAACACTGTAACAGATTGTGCAGGTAGGAAAAGAATAGATTTTTGGATCTTGAACACAATAAATCTTTGGCATTTTATGTTAATGTTCTCAGAAGCAACTAGGTAAAAACTTGTTTAGATGAATATACATGTCTTTGTGAACTGTACTTAATTACTAATGAGGTGTGAAGAACTTCCCTTCTGTTTCTCTACTGTGACGAGGTGTGAAGAGGCACTAAGGGATGGTGAATGGAGTGTGGCTTACTTTACTTTGAGTGTATTGATTTAAGATTAAACCTCCTGAAAAGCGTGTAAACAAGTGGTTGGAATCATTAGGGTTGGTTCAGTGTCAATTTGGTGTTTGTTGAATGAAGCTTTGCAGAATCCCGTTTGGTATCTGCTTGTGTTCAGTGTTCTATTAATATTTCTGATGAAGGAGTAAAATATGCAGTGTTAAAATTTGCAGACAGTGCTAACCTGGAAGGGTAGGCAGGAGGTGGAGCTCTGAACACGGTGTCAACAAATGGGAGGAACAGCCTGCAGGAAGGTGTAATTCAAGGTCAAATAGAACTATATTTACATAGCAAAGAATCTGCAGAGGTGTGTGGTTAAACTGCAATTTTATAGAAGGAAACTGGCAGCTTAATGGATGAGAAAGTATCAATTAGCAAAGCAGTCACTCTGAAGAACTGGTTATACTTCTGCAAGATGTAGACCAGCTGAGGAAAGTTCAGAGAGGAGGAATGAAGATGTGAAGCGTAGAAGATATGACCTAGAAGGAAAGGTTTAAGAACCTGGTTCTCTTTTGTCTGGAGAAGATGACACTGTGGGGAAGCCTGGATAGCAATGTTCGATTAAGTAGAGAGGTTGCTGCGAAGAGATCCATTTTAGGGAGGACAAGGAGAAAAACATTGTTTAGAAGGAGGAGTTTTAATTTGGGCATTGAGAATAAAGAGTGTGACTGAAAGGGTAGATAGTGTAATGCATTGTGTAGGAAGTATATGGAGATCAGCACAGAAAAATATTTTCAGAGGTCTGGAGTATGGCAGAGGTTACCTGTGCCCACTCAGTAGAGCTGCTGTGTAACCACTTGTCACAGCCCTATTTTTTTATTTTACTTTATTTTTTTCAAGGCTATCTTTGCAATGGGAAAAGTGCTCTTTATCCAGCCAAAGTTAATTTATTCTTTTCAGGTTCTAGATAGTAGAAAAACCTACTTTTCACAGTGCTGGGTACTGCAGTGTTTCGTAATAATCCCCGATTGTTTAGTGTGGAATGGTTTAGTGATATTTATTGTTATTCCTTCATCATATTTTACCAACTTCTCTGTTGATTTAACTTGAGACACTTGCACTGAAAACATCCAGGTGTTTTCACAGGTGAACATGCAGCACCATTGCTGCCTAACAGCTCCATGTCTGACCTTCCCCCTGCCTCCCAACTTCCTTGAGAAGATCTTGGGGGGTTTTATAGTTTGGATGGCTGTGCATTTCTGTCCTCACCTACTTTTTTCCCCTCTTTTTCCTTCAAGTCTCTGGGGTAGTAATGTGTCAACTTTCAAACAGGGTGTCCGCAAAATTTGCTAGCTTAACCAGATAACTTTATCAGCTCCATACTTTGTTAATTGTATGAAACACAACTTTCAATCTTGACCTTATTTAGATTTAATTATCCCATAAAATGGAGTGGATTTTATCCTGAAGTGTAAAATGGTAATACCTTGAATAATGGAGAAGCTCTCCAAAGAGCTTCCTATCACATTTAACTAAACATTTTAGATGTCCCTGCTCACTGCAGGGGGCTTGGACGAGATGGCCTTTAAAGATCCCTTCCTACCCAACGCATTCTACGATTCTATGAACAGATTTAAGAATTCATCCATTTTAAACTGTGAAACAATGCTGGTGGCGACCGGTAGGTGGGGCAGGCAACCCGCCCCCACACCGTTACCGCTGCTCCCCGGGGCTGGAGAGCGGCGCCGGGCAGAGAAGGCTTTGCTGGAGCTAAAGGGTGGAGAGTAAGGATGTGTGCACATCATGGGGGCCAAATGTTTTCTGAACGTAGAGCGGAATGTATGAAAATCACACGCACGTATGAATTATTAGGACTTGCTACTGGATATTTCGTGCAAATGAAACATTGAAGGAAAGTTATTTTGAAGAAGGGAATGCTTAGCAATTCTAAAAATCTTGTGCTACCGAGGTTGGTAGTTGATTCTAGAGAACATCATATAGGGTTTTTTATGGGTGCCTCACATGAGAGATAGTAGGTATTTATGATGAAGAAATTAATTTGTAGATGTGATTAAATTTTATTAAAAAATTATTCCATATGGTTTTATTTTCCTCTAAAAAGTAACTGGTAGTTCCAGGAGCCCTGTTATGGGTTTCCAATCAGTCTAATGGTGCTGCATAGCATTTTGTAGCTCTTGGAAGGTTCCGTTGTATTTTAAAGAAACAAAAAAATTACTGATTATTGATTCAGTGATGATTTAGAGCCTTGTAACAAGTACAGAGGAATACTTCGTACAGGTTTTCATAATGAAAGGATTTCAAGCCTGTGTGATTTAGTGTTCTAAGGTAAAGCATGCAGGGAGTCCATTTTACACTATTCTCTTTCATGTGTGTGGTTCCTCTGTATTTTTATGTGCATGTGGATTTTCATTACTTTTTTTTAGGCTTTAAGTCTTCTGTAGGTAGACTTAATAATATATCCTGCTGGTAAAACCTGTAAATCTGCTGGAGTGTGTGAGTACTTTGCCTCAAGGTCCTGTTTCTATTCCTGCTTCACTTTTCCCAGATGTTAACCATACAGTTACAAACTGTACAGACTCTCTCTTTAAGGCTAGAATAGCCACGATTTCTGACTTGTAGAGAAGAGAGTGATGATTCTGGGCCACAGCTCTTTTTAAGCTACTGTTCTATTGCTGACATGTTGTGAGGCCTTGAGCTTTTTGAGATTGCATGAGCAACTAAGGGTTTGGCTTTTGGTGCTATTTTGTTTTTTCACCCTGTATTCCGTTTCAGGCTGTATTACTCAGGTTATGCTACTTTGCTGACTTCTAGTTTATTATGTTGCTGTTAATTTGTAACAGTAGGTGTCATGCCCATGGAAACAACAGAAGCATAAATGATCCCATACTCCTTATTTCTTTTCCTTTCACTTCACTCTGTTAGCAAGGGTGTTAAAAGATTTTTGTTGTGGAGCAAAATTTATTTGTAGAGGTAAAAATCAAAAATGAATTGTACTAATGAGAAAAGTTAGTTTCTTCAGTATTTTTTGCATGACTTTTGGTACTTAGTTTGATTTATTGTCAAGGATGGTCTTTTTGGTGCAAATTTGCCTCATGGAACGCGCTCGCATGTAATTCTGGTGGACTCAAAGTGCTTTCCCTCCTGACAGAACCACAGCTGAAGTTGTCTGCCAGTTATCGAGACAGTTGAGCACTGGGTAGAGCTCAGCACTGCGAAATGGGTGTGAAATTCTCCTGCAGTCAGTGTTCAGTATGTACCGAGGGCTGGCAACCAGTCTAAGCTGTTGCAGATGAAGATGTGATGCGCCTATAAAATTCTGTAATCAGTGCTTCCCAGCAAGTACTACCCAGTCCTTCTTTACCTTGTTGGTAATTTGGATGTGTTTGTACTTTGAGCAAGTTCTATATGATTCTTAGAATGTCTTCATAGTAGTGTTAACTGCAGGATCAGAGCATTATTGTGCAGTAGCTCTTACTTTTTAGAATTATGCTCTATATCAATGGCAAAATAAAATTACATTTTAACATCTTGGTTTTGTAGGTATGGCATTAGGGCATTGAGGACCTCAGGCAACGATTCTTTGCTACATTATGTCAAGTTCCGTGTTGGGTTTAGGGAAGCGCATCTTTAAGACTATATGGAAAATATCTGTCAGAGAATTTCCTCCCCACACCTCTCCAAAAGCCAGTTGGATATGAATGAGGAAGGGGTGTCTAGGGTTTGAGTAATCATCTCCAAAACATCTGCAGTGACTTGCATTCAGATTTGATAGACAAATAACTAAGGGTTTTGGGTTTTTTTTGAGTTAATGCAAAGACATCTATGGTACTATACCACCATGGTGTAGTTACAAAAGAATTTCATAAATATGATTTATGCTTATTTAGCCTCTCGAGACTGAAAGTCACAGAAGAAACACGGAGATACAATACATGGTGGAGTTTTTAAAGAGTGCTTGATAGGTTTACATCTGTTTCTGTGGAATTATTTGAGCCTTGGTTAACAATAGGCTTTTTACAGATGTTCTGCCTAGATAGGAATCATGTTTTTCTTCAGCAATTGTAAATAGGATTGAACATAAGAATTTTTCAGAATCTAGACGTTTTCTTTTATTTCAGATTGGTTTTCTGCAACTGCAGTGGTGCTTTTTGGGGAGGAAATTTTGGTTACACTCTTTATCTGTAAGTTACATATTGTAGAGTACCATAGTTCACACTGGGTCATAGTCACATGACTAATCTGTTTAAAATTCCCATAAAACATTTTAAAAATCAAGGGGAGAGTAATATTTTTTTGCTAATGAAGTTAGTGAGCTTCTAGAATTGTGGATACCCTACATTTTAAGCTGACTGTGCTGGCAGCACTGGGTTGCAGAATTAAGACTTTCGTCCTTGAGCTCTTTTCTAAACAAGTACATAACTCTTGCTTGCTAATAGTCAAAAGAGACCATGACCAGCCAAGTATAGCTCATGTTGGGAGTTTGCTCATGAGAATGGACAGGTAAGATGCTTCTTGTACACAAGATGTGCATGGGAGTGGATGGGAGAGTGTGATCAAAACAGACCTGGGAAGGTCTGTTCTCCCTGTGTGATAACAGAGTGGTTGAAGGAGCACATGAGCTAGTAACAATCCTGGCTGCGTAGTCTGGTCTCCTGTTTGTAACCCATAAATACTGCTTCTTGCTAATAAACTTTGTCTTAGCTTCTCTCAAGAGCTGAGTCTGTGCCTTTCAGCCCACCGCAGAGAACCATACTTGGCAAGTGTGTAACAGTTTTGTGTAAAAACTTTTAGAACAAATCTTGTTCTATGTGCTTCCGGAGATGATTTTCCCTTTAACTGAAGTATCATTCCTGTTATGCAAAACATAGGCTTCGGAATAGGATGTCTCTCTTGGTTAATTCTATCTTTAGCTAAGCCAAAGTGATGAGTTCCAGTATCCAACATTTATGAAGGAGTCCTAGGATTTCATCCCTCTTTCAAAAATTCTCATCCTGTACAATAAAGACTCGTAGCTTTTTCTTCATGCTACCTGTTCTCTCAGCTGCCCTTTCTGCTAACGAAGCTTCTCTTTAGCTTTGGTAGATCACTCTAAAGGTCACCAGCAGAGCAAACTCGTGAAGAGGATTACTCTTTATAGGGATATTTTTTCTCTTTTCATGAAAGAACCTCTCTCGAGGCTCTTCCTTCCTTAATCTAAAGGAAGAGGGGGGGAAAAAAAAAGGCAGCATTAGCTTTTTCTTTTTTTCCTCAAGTTGAAAAACCGGTGTATAATAGAAACTTGAACTTGTGCTCGAAGAGCTGTGATGTCTAGGAGAGCAATAAGGAAGTAAATTGTGTCTGTTAGAGAGGCAATGCTTAAAAATCACTAGAGGCTCACTACAATTACATTAATAGGCAAATATGCCAATATGAGAAGACTGAACATACAGATGTGTGTATGACCTCATCCTCATTACTACTTATGAAGAAATAATTTTCAACTTAGTCATGTGTGCCCCTGTAATAATGGAATAGATTTAATATTTGGCAATACTACTTAATCTTATTAATACATTTGAAAAATCGTAAAATGCCATGCACAAAATATTTTTTTTTTCCTCTTTGCATTTCATTAGGTGTAGTATGGAAAAAATTGAAGCATAAAAGCAAAAGAATTTGGAAATACCTATACTGAGTTGTCTAAGCTGGCTGCTAAGAATTGCAATTAAGTGATTTTTGCTAATGCTTGTTTTCTGTTGAATAATTGGAAGGGGGGGGGAAACTTACCTAAATTATGTGAAACCCTGAAGGAAGTGTAATGAAAAGTGGTTTAATTGGTTTTTTTAGTGAGACAGCAAAGCAGATTGTGCTTATCAGTAGTAATTGTTTATTTTCATGCCTTATTGTATCCTTTGTTAGTCATTGAAAATGCTGTTTATGGTGCAGAAAGCAGTGTTGCTTAGTGAATTAATGTATTATTTTCAGCTCTTTCTTGAAATACAGAAAAATCATTCTTGTGTCTGCCAGTTTACGTTAGAAACAGCTTGTGTGCAAGGTTACAGAGCCATTAGCACTGGTGCTTTTTTCTAAAAAGGTGGTCAGTGAACATACAGAGCCTGTTTTAGATCGAGGGAGTGCGAGATGAAAAGGTTTCAATCTGCAAAGAGTAATGAAGCGAAGGATTTGGAGAATGTGAAGAAAAGGAACAAGTTCAAACTGTGGTCTGTTTTCTTCCTAGTTTCAAATAGAAAGCGCAGTCAATTTATTTTCACTTCTCAGATAAGTGACCTGCCATTGGACCTTAAGTACTTTTTGAACCGAATTTCCCTCAGTTGCTTTTTTGACTCAGTCCCTTTGTACTTTATGTAAAAACATGATATTGTTATAAAGATAGAGTAGGAATGTGAGACAGAATGATGCGAAGTTTTTTTTGTTTCTTTTTTTTCCTGTGTGAGTGTGCATCTGCATGGCACGTAGCCCACCACCTTCCTGAGTTTGTCTGCCAGGAGTGACCAGTTGCCGTACCAAGGAGAATAGGTCTGGCTGAGAAAACTGGCTAAATCACCCATTTTGGAGTATGTAGAGTCACTATACTCTCATGGAGTGTGTGAGATGTGACTTGAAATGCGTTTGTGCAGAGAAAGGAATTGAATTTATTTCTGTTTTCTGGATAAAATGCTCTTAGTTCTGCAGTAGTTGAATAAAGGTGAATTGTATCTGTTTACACTATCTCCTTGAGACGCTTTGTTTTGACGCTCCCTGCTTTTATGCCCCAGCCCCCATCTATTCTCAGGTCATTTCAAGACAAAACTATTTTTGCTGGAGAAAGTTTTGAGCTTCTGTCAAAAGTGTACAGTGGTGATGTAGCTGGTGGAAGCTTTTTTTAAATTCTCATCTTTCTGTTGTGTCCAGTGGGCTTCGAGACCAAGTGCATGCGACATGTTGGTTGTGTAAGATGCTGCTTCTGACTTACCTGAGTCAGGACAGCGTGATGTCCCTACACAGTTTTTTAATCTACATTGATAGTCTGATGTATAGACAGAGTCTTCAAACATGTTCATCATTAATTCTCAAACTGTTTAAAGCAGTTGGAGGACATGCTTCTCTGGGAGCTGCACTACTGCCTGGTACGTATTTGAGCTACATTACTAAAAGAGTTTGAAAATGGGAGGTGCAGTGTGTCGCTGCCTTTTGTTTTGCAGGAAGTCATAGAGGTGTGTTATCCCTTATACATGCACTGTAATTCAAAATAGAGCCGTGGACCCAACACAAGCCTGTCTCCACTGAAGGCAGCCTCATCCCAGGTCGGATGTTGGGCAGTGATTTGCTCAGTTAAGGGACAGCCCATTGCCCAGAGCCTGAGGGAAATCTGGCTGATTAGTTCCTCTCTTCTTTTTTTTTTTTTTTCTGCCAAGTTTGCGCTAGGCTACTGACTTGCACAAGGAAAGTGGTTAATGGAGGGCGACAGTGGCTGCTTTTTTGCACCTTTCAGGGAAATCCTGCCTTGGTTATGATGAATTAGTTTTTGCTTGTGCCCTCTTTCCTTGCATCACTATGTTGACTGTATGGCTTCCAGACATCTGTGAAAATGGAAAGGAGAAAAACTGAGTTTCCTTGCTGACCAGCCCATAAATTTCTCGGGTCATTGAAAGACAAAGAAGAAAAAGGGCCTTGGTGACTATTTATCAAGCAGGTAGTTAGTTCTGTCTACATGTTTTCTGTTTTTCCACTGCTCTCAGAAATGCTGTTTAAAAGCCTGGGAGTTGAGGTTAATATCTTCTTTATGTAGCATTGCTATAGTATGTGATTATATGACTTTTTTTTTTTTTAATTAATGTCATTCAATATATATGTGTATATCTCCTGCTTCCTTGTTCCTTGATATGTGGTTTTGCATTCAGTTTTATAGTTATGCATTTAGTTTGTGTGTTAGGCAATCTAGTTTTTATCCTTGGTATCTTTTATATAATTTATTATTTATTGCTTTAATGTGTGTCTGTGTATTGGTCCTAAAAATTACCCCTTTTTGACCCCTCTTTCTGAAAATATTGTCAAATGAGGCCGTTCGTAACGGCAGCCTTACTGCTTTGTCATGCCACACCATAAATGCAATAAAGCAACTTAATTTCAAAAAACTGTGATAGCTGGATCTGCCAGTTGTTATAGAAGGATAATAGAGATATGAGGTTTTTCAGTAGCACGTGAAATTCTAATTAGGAAATTGCAGTATATTATTAATCCAAGATGAAAAACTTGGACTGTGCTACTGACAGTATGGCAGGCATAGTGAAAGCGGGGGGGAAAGGATGCTGTCCTTTTGAATTTTATAGTACCTCTTTAGGATGTTGTATTAGTGGAGTGTCTCTTACAGCTTTAATTTTTATTATGTGAATATTTTTGTCCTTTCAGTATATTCTGATTATATAATAGTCTGAAAAAGTGACAGATGTTGAATGTTTTAAGATAGAATTTCCCACTGTGAACCAAACATCAATATTTGTGTACTGACCCTCTAAAAATGATACATTACACCTCTCAGTAACTATCTTAAAGCAGTAACAATCACGAAAGTTCTAAAGTTCATGTTGAAAGTTTTAACCAATCAACATAAATATTTGTAGCAATGTATCTTTTAAAAACTTTTATTTAGAAAACACATGAATTTGACAAAGAACACCTGTGTGTCCCTGTATATTATATGGAATAGGAATAGTAATAGAGAATATGCAAGTCTTTAATGGAAAGAGAAACCAAAATTGGCTTCAGAAAAACGAATTCAACATTGCAGGAAATAAAAGCCTCGTGATATGGCTTACCAGTACTCATAGCCAATCTAGCAGATAACTGCTGCCAGATATGGGGGAAGGATCTGCTTCCCAGATCCCATGTTTCATGGCGTGCTTCCAACCCATCATACTATTATTTGTGCTTGTCTGATTCTGCTGTGAACTGATAGCAGAACTTGAGCTGGCAGAATGTTAAGAATAGGAAAGAGAAGAAAACTATTGATTATTTTTCTGCCACTTTAGGTGTACAATTTCAAAGAATACTGTTCTGTTTGGCATCTTTCAGATTTTTTTCTTCTTTAATGCTGTGCCAGTTGAAAATATAACAGTGTGGGTAAACACCACTAGGTATATTCATGTTTTGAAATCCATAGAAAAATGATGTGTAACTCCTTATGTGGTTTCTTTTTTAGAAAATAGATACATTTGAAAAAAAATGCAGCTTTTAACTTGGTACCAAATGTTATCAGATATTCATTAATTTAAAAGTAGGAAATAGTTGTTACTCAAATGTTACATAGGGTTTGGAGAACTCCTTATTCTCAGTACAGCCTATCTGAAACCTTTTTTAAGGTTGGTTTGTGTTTTGTTGGTTTGTTTTTTTGTTGTGGCAGTGTGTTCTATTGAGAAATTTTGTCACATATTCTTCCTTGCATGAGCAACCCTGAAACTTCTTCAACATGTTGCTTTTGATCTTGATTGAGAGTTTCTGGATTTGTGTCATTTTTGTTCCAAAACTGTATGCATGTAGGGGTTAAATATGCATACAAGTTGCCATAGAACTGAGGTGTTCTCTAAACTTCACTCTTTTTAGCAGATTTCGTTAAGTTTATGAAATAAGACTCAGATTTTACTCTGTTTTGCAGATGGGTGCTGCTTTGAGTGAGCTTTTTACATAATTTGTCATACTTCATCATTGATATGGGTGCAGAAGCACAAAGCTTTTCAGTATATAGCAGTTTATAACAGAAGAGGCTGTCCTATTCTGACTCATAAAGATGAGCAAAATTGCAATATCCTTTAAAAAGTCTGTTATGGAACTGTTCAGGTAGATATATGCCCTCAATAAACTCTGATTTCTTGGTGTTATGGAACTTCTCATGTGAGTTCTTTAGTATTTATTGTTAAAGCTGATAATATAACTGCTTTTGCAGTTTCAGAAGTGCTGGTGTAAAACAACAAAATGAAACAGTAAGAATTAAGTATACTGTTGGAGGTTTTCAAGCCCTGAGTGGACAAAGCCCCAACCTGCTTGGCCTGATTTAAGTTCTGACCTTCTTTTGAGCAGGTGGTTGGACAAGATGACCTCTTGCACTCCCTTTCAGCTTGGATTAGTCTATAGTACTGTGACATTAACACGTAAGAATTGAATCCATTTCTGAATATCGTCAGTCTTTAATGCAGCTCGGGATACTTCCATTTAGGAATGGTAGATTTGATAAGAACAAATCACTTTCGGTAGAAATTTTCGTTAAACTATCTGGAATACTAAGTATAATTTGGTTTTAGAATATGACATAAAACATTCACATATGTGGATCCATATGTATGCAATATATAAACCCCCTGACTTTGGCAAATACAGCCTATACATAGGAACAATCCGTAATCTAACAGAAAATGCTATAACCTTTGTGGCAATATACTTACAAAGTAAGGTTTTCTTGAAATCTGTTATTTCTGTCAAGACGGAGGCTCCTATTTTGTTTGAATTCCTGTTTTTGACTGAATGTATGTAAGAGACGTTCGGCTTTCTGAAGTTACTGTCAGTTTGAAAGTAACTGAGCTGTCAGGTTTTGCACGGGTCCATGTGACGGTTTTTATAAATTGCTTGATGAGTTTGCATGGTTGCCAGTAACTTTCGTATAATCGTTTCCACTGAATTAAAGAAAAAAACGCGGTTCGTTTTCTCTTGGTGGAAATGTATTGGCTTGGCAAGTTGAGAAAATCAAAAATCTCTTTATCTGTAGACAGCAGCTGGACACGTTTCCTACAGACTCTTTGCTCGCAGCATGGCTCAGCCTTGGGAGAGTGAGGCAAAGGACTACTTCTGCAGTTAACGCAGCTTGTTGGTTCTCTACTGAGTTTCCCAATTATTTATAATGAATTTATAATTATACCATTCTCACAACATACCTTATCCAATATCCCTCACTTTGGAGTTTTAACTAAAGTATGTAGAGCTAGATTTTAGCTGGTAGCTTCATAGTTTGAAAAATCATCTGACAAACAAAGTCAGTTTCCGAAATACTTGACAGGCTTCACCAACTTCCCAAGTCTACTTTTAATGTTAGAGAATAGAGCTTTTGAGACTTTCTTCCTGTGAGCATGCATTGCATGGTTATTAAGTTTATTTTATCTATGAGAAAATGATTTTCAAACTAGGTCTTTAGAAGCTGCAGTACAGAACTTCAGTGGTGTGTGGTAGAGGTTGGTTCATTTTGCCCCTGTAAGCCACCCATCTGAAGGATTGTGCAGCTAATCGTGTGCCAGCAGGTTACAGGTGTTTCTGAGATAGCAGCAGAGAGCAAACATCGGAATTTATGGTTTTGGCTTTTTTTTTTAAGTCCTTTGAAAGGGAATATAGCCTGGCATTTAAATCAGTAGCTTGAAACAAAATAACCAAGCTGTTTTCCTGTGGGGCTGTGTGTGGTTTGGTTTTTTTTTTCTTTTTTTCATGGCTCAGTGAATCTTAAGGGAGAGATTTACTCCTAATGGAAGCCCTTGTTCCAATTCAGTGAGGCATACGATTAGTACAAAATATGGCTGTAGCTTGTGGAAGTATTAATAATGATCTGTGAGAAAGATGAAGTATGACTTGTAGCCTCTTAGCACTTGATAATGTTATAATTTTACTGTGTGCAAAGAATATTTTTAGAGGTGAGTTTTTGGGTTTTTTTTCAGTTAAACAGTAATGAGAAGACAGTCTCTTTAATTTGAAGGTTTTAATGAATTCCAATTATTTGCATCTGGAGAACTTTTAAGCAAAATAATTTAGTGGACGTGTTTATTATATTTTTGTTATTGTGGTCAGACGTGAAAATATATTGTTATTGTGGTCAGACATACTGAAAAATAATTCAGTATAGATAAGTTAACAGCTTGCAGTTTTTTAGCAGGTGTTGTTGAGTATTATTACAAAATATTCTTTTTTGTTTCTTGAAGAAGCCATGGTGTCTCATGGTATCCCTATATTAGGAAAATCTTATTTTTTACGGAGACTTAGAATTCTATCTTTCTTTTACTTTTTGAAAATTTGGACTAAAAGTATTAAATAAGAATTGTTTGGAGGATTGTATTCCGCTCTTAGTTCATATTGACCTTCTCTAACTAAAAATATTCCTAGGTAGACGGAACGATGTGTTGGCATGTTTCATGGTTTTTTTCTCAGATAGTGGTGTATGTATATAATATACTCACAGACTGTTTACCTTGTCAGTTCACTATTGGTGGTATTTTTTTAATTTTAAAACTGAATTCCAGTTTGTCTATATTATTGTGAATTGCATTTCAAATTGTGTCATTGAATTTCAGCACTCTGTCTAGCTAACTTCATAAAGAAAACGTTCTGCATTATGGACACGTTGTTACTAAAAACCTACAAAACTGCATCAGAAATTATAAAATTTCACTAGTACTTTTTATTTTGTAAACATAATAGCATTAATCTAAACTGTGCATTTAAAAATGCAGTTATGCTTTTGTTTGCCATAATTCTTGGTATATATTCTCTTTTTCTTTAATATACCACAGAGATTTTACTTTGGAGAGCCCGTGAAATTTCCACTGCAACAAATCAGCTGATGTATTCCTTTGCCAACTTTAGATTTAATGTTAATCAGTAATTACTTACAAGACAGAGAAGAGGGACAGAGATATAGGGGGTGTAATTGTGTAAATTTGGAAAATCAGAACAACTTTTTCCAAGATTATTATACTATATATAGGTATCATAAGGTATAAGCCTATCAATCATTGTGATAGAGAAAATCAAGCTGTCAGGGGATTGTCCTGTACCTGTGTGGATTTAAGGTTAAAAAGTGCATTTACTGAGCACTTTTACAAAAAAATGAAATATTTTTGAGATTATGTGGTATTCATATTGTGCTAAAATAATTCCTGGTATAATCTCATTGCTCCTGTTTGGTTACACCAGTGATAACTTTTAACCATGAAATTAAAAGCAAGTATGCCTTTCCAAGAGCAATTTAAGTCATTGAAGTTTAGCTAAGTCTTTCACATTTTCACTTATGTCTGCCTAGAGGAATGACTCAGTAGTTAATATCAGCCAAGCTACCTCAACTATGGTCACTCATACAAGCCTCTGTGCAGAGACTTTTATTCTGTGAAACATTTTAAAGTACAGAGATCGTGAACTGCTTTGTTGCTTAATTATACAAGTTTTTTTGACCCTAACTGTGAGAATTTGACTGTAGCGTATGCTGCTCAAATTGGAATGAGGAGGAGGCATTGTCTCTGAGCAGACACCTTAGTATTTTAAATACAAATGAGGAAAAGAGATGTGCCCGTTCATGATGCAGCTGATGATCATGATCAGATTCAACCTACAGGATATTTTCATTGCTGGCCTTTTCCCTGATAAGAAGAGAAATTGGGATTTAGATAAATGTGAACGTCATCATGCTTTGCCACAGTCTGACAGCCATTTCTAGGAAGGGAAAAGGGAATCAAGACAGAAGTTTATTCAAGGAATTGGTGTGTGCTGCTGCTGTTTGAGAATGCAGCACATGTAGGGAGTAGACAGTGGTTACCACTGTCCATGGACATGCATGTGTCCACGCGCGGCAGTGGACAACTATTTAGTGCGGATGCTGCGTGGGTATATAACAGATCCGAGGCAGCATAGGTAAGTGTCCCTAATAAAGCATGGAAAAGAAATGTTTATGTTTTTGAGAGGTGTAATGTCCAGAAGGTAACTCAGAGTAACAAAGGGGAAAAGTAGCTGTTGATGAATACAATTGTACAGAGTTTCTTAAGAATAAAAGGTTATTGTATTAATTTGGGAAGAAGATGGAGGAAAAACAGCTATGCTCTAACAGATGAACAAAAAAGCTCAAGCTATGTTACTGTAAAGTGACCTTCTCAGGAAACTAATTGGGAGAAATACTACAAACAAGAGAAGAATGGAAATCTAATAGTGCATAATACCTACATAATAGGGAAGGGCAGTTGGGCCAAAGAAAGGCAAGCTGAACATATGTTGTTTCTATGTGCCTCCCAGTCACTGTAGAATATTCCAAGTACTGACAAAGATTAAATGTTTTTTTACAGAGTTAATAGAATTGAATGGGAAGAGGACTAGAAGCTTTAACTCTTGTGACTTCCTAAAGGCAATAAATAATTTTAGAAAGTCTTAATGGAAGCTCCGACTTTTAATGCACTTTTAGGTTTTTTTTAGAAGGTTGTGAGCTCAACAATTCTTGTTGTTTGCACACATATGCCTAACATGCTAGGACTGACTGCACTTACAGTGAAAGGTGATGAGTAATTGAAGCAGGATACAAGAGGTCACTGTTGCACTTTCTCCATTGTGTACTTCAGACTCGGGTTGATCCAAACCCCTTTGGATTCCAGGGAAGTGCAGAAGGATGACACCGGGGGAAACTGCCTGTTCAAAACAATGTTTACGTTGCTTGGACACTTTCATTTCTGAACTGTGTTCATCAACATGTTCTTGTCTGTAAGAAAAGTCAAACAGAAAGCCTACTTTCCTATTTTTTTTTCCTCAGTAGCGTCCCGTCCCAATTCTGTATACAAAATTAATGTGTAAAGGTGTGCTAAAATACTCATTTGCTGTTGTAGAGACTTGTAGATTGGAGTCATGTGTGCTATGCATTTTACGCTCCTTCAGAAGGAAAGTGAATTCATAGGCTCTGGTAAAGGACAAAAATATATTCCCTGGTGGAAGACCCCAAATTGTGCAAGTTCCTCTACAGAGAAGCTTGGCTCTTTCACTATTGTTTGAACAACTTTGATGAACTTAGTTTATTTTTTATTTTTGGTTGTTCTTCTGATATGCAAAACAGTCTGAAAGTTTTCAGGTTTTGTCCGAACTCGTCTTTTGAATACTTTCCTCATTTTCAAAATTTGAATGAAATCTCAAATGGCAATGCATGTAAGACTGTGAAACAGAGGCACAGCAGGCAAATATTATATACTTCCTGTGGTATCATGATGCATTATAGCACTGAACAATAGTGTGTAGATCTAGTGCACTACTGTTTAAAAGCATGGGGTTTTTTTCTCCATACTTGAGTAATACTGTTTTAAAGGTTATCTTTGAGTTGGCTTCTAGAATTTGTTTCAGCTTGTATCACTTGTTATTTGAGAACGGGATGGGGGAGAAGTTATTTTATTTCATTACACATTCAACAGATATTTGCTCTGTGCTAATTAAAACTCATTTTCAGTAAAGTATGATGACAATGGTAGCACATGTAGTCTGGCTGCCTAGGCAGCTATGAGGAAAGTAATGAAGATTTGTGTTTATGTGTTTCTGAGGTTATTTTAGACGGTAGCTGTCTTGTGAGATGGTAGAAGCAGATTATCTTCTGAAGCTTCACTAATCAGAGACTTTTATGTATTTGATAATTTTAATGGTGAAGATGCGTCTTTAAGTTGTTTGAACGTTGAATATTCAGATATGGTTATTTGCAGTTTTATATCATGACAGTGCATCATGTAAAATTTTCTATTAAATATTTATTGGAAATATAAGCAGGTTTGTATTTGAAGCTTACCAATTTCAAAAGTAAACCTCAGGACAGTATTTGGGGAATGAGTTCTGCACAACTTCTATTAACACCCCTGAGAATTTGTGGTTTATTTCTTTAAAGTTCAAGTTAACAATTTTACTTTTAAGAAATGAAATTTCCTTGAGGTATGACATATAATGTTAGCTCATAACAAATGCGAAAAAGAATTTAGCCCAGTTTAAGAGAAAACATTTGAATCCATATTAGTTTCCTGGAAGCTTGTTAAAATGAGAAGATGATATTCCTGTTTTGTTTATGGTGACAGCTAAAAGGAATGAATCCTGTAAACAGGTCTACAGTAAGTAATTATATATATTGTCTTAGTTGCCTAAGGTGATTCTGATAGTTTCTTAAAATTAAAATGAAAATACAACATGACCTATCTGTGTAGCACTGGTTTTGCTTTGACTTGTGAATTGTATCAAATCCAGTTACTTTGGGCACTGAATTCCACTGGTTTTTCTGGATTATAGCAAATCATTCAATTTATAGGAGAAGAACAGAAGATAAATACATTGATTCTTATCAATGTAAGTGGATTTGGCCTTTGTTCTGTGCAAACTATAGCTCTGAATCAGTCCCAAGTAATAGTTGTGACTTCATCTCCTTGCTCATGCAAACAACCATTTGTCTGCTACAACCCTTTTAGTGTATTTATTTGATGAATAGAAAGGAAGGAGAATTTATCTAAAAATTGCATAGAACCAGTGAGAACGCACAGAATATTTTCCTTCTTGTCAGCTATTGGACAGCTGGGAGTATATCTGGATAATTATGACAGATTTTAATCCGTTTTTTGATTATACCATTTTTTCTTGCTGTTCCTAACCAGATCTCGCAAACAATGCTGAAAGAAGCTTGTTTATGAAGATTGGTGGATTATTTTTCTTGGGAAGTCATTATTTTACTCCTGATTTTGCTAATTGTATGATGTGCTGGGCAGTCATTTTTAAGGCATCAAACATGGGAGAATCTAAGCTCTTGAAATTGTGGTTGAATATGCTTTGCCTTTCAGCAGACAATTGTGTAAAAGCCTACTTTTCTTCTCTTGTCAGTCTTTTAATGATGATGAAGGTAGTTGAGGTGCAACAGGGATTTATTTGGGGCTGATAGAAATTTTTCTGTTGTGTAATTGAACACTAAAGGAATGTGAAAATCTCAGTTTGTCTAGCTGAGCCAAAATGTAACTACAAAATTTTCTATGGAGTAGTTAAGCCTTCTTCAGGATGGATTTCTAAAATCAATCTAAAAGGCCTGTTGCATTGCTCAGTGTCCTTTCTTGAGCTACAAAAGTAACTCATTGGTTATAGAACAAGTTAATGAAGTAAAGGTGGTTTGTGCCTGAGAGTGACTTTGCAGTTGTTTTTACCAGGTTGTCCAATGTTGTACCAGTATGTACGTCCACAGTATGTGCTAAAATAAAATAAATCTGAATGTGGTTTTACATATCTTTGTGTAAGATGTTGCAGCTCTTCACTTACAAGAGCTTTTTTTAAGCTTAACTAATTGCTCTTCACATTTATTTCAGGATTACATTTGGCTTAAACTATCAAAGCCAGGATCCTTCTTAAAGTCAGTGTTTGGTGGTGAGCTGTAAGGGTGTTTTAGCTTATGGATAAATAATGACTTATTGAAAGATTTCTTGCATTTTAAATTATTTTATACTGAATGGAGATGACTTTAAGCTTTACGCCAGTCTAGACAAACTTGACTTTCACTGCCCTGGTCATGAAGAATGTACTTGCTGTTAGGATAGCAAAATTTAATCTCGTGGCAGCTATACACTGTAGTATTTGAAAGGACAGGTGGAGTAGAGAAGAGAGAGTGGAGCTGTCAGCAGCTGGGAGCAGACACAGTGGGAATCTCTTCTTTCTTGGCTCCCTTACTCCACTTCTTCAGAGCTTCAGAACTCTACAGAAAGTATCTTGCACAGAACTTTTCTAGTTGTTCACAGTTCTCCTCCTGCCTGTTGTCCTTCCTGGAGGAAGGAGCACTCATCTCTGTTTGTGAACTGATCGCTATTCCAGCTGACTCCCAGGCTCTGGGAGAGGACAGCTCTATTGATCTAGAAGATTCAAGGGAGGGGGTAGTTTTCCTGTGACTGTTGAGTTCTTGTGGCAAATGCCTATACTGCTTGCATCTTAAGTGGACTTTGTAATGAGTTCTCCTTTTGACCTTAGCGCTTTTTAATGGTTTGGGGTAGTAGATTGACTGCCAGCTATCCATTCAATTGTTTCCTGTGTATTTCCATAAAATGCCTTTAGTGAAGGACATTAATTTGATTGATTATTCCACATTATGTGAGTTAAGACCCTGTAGTTATTTATAATGGAAATTCTGACATGGACTACCCTTTCTGGATGTTTTTCTGCTGTCCGTTATCAACTGTCTGTAATCTTTTTCCTATTCGGCTCTACAAACATCAGTTCTTCCAGTTATCATCTGTATCACTGCAATACTTGGACAGAGATACTGTGATTAAATTCTTAGTTCTGCTGCCTACACAGTGCTCACTGTTTCAGGAAGGATGCTTTTCACTATGGGCTCCCGAAATAGGGGGGAGACCAGTGGAGTTTGCATCAGTGTCACTGCTAGACCCCTGTAAGCACTGAAGCTTCACTATGTGCTTTCAATTATACTATTGATGGAGTACATACAGTTTAGGAATATGATGGCACCTGATCTAAAATTTTGAGGGAGCTCCAGACTGATTTGCCTTTCTGGGTTTTAATTCCTTGGTTGGAGTTTTTTTGGATAAATGACTGCTTAAATACAGAACAAACTGTTACTGAGTTGCAATGGCTTAACTGTCCATTTAAATGTCACAGGTAGAGGAGGAGGATGATACTGAATCACGAGAGGAAGAAGAGAAGGAAGAATTGAAAAGCTATTCAAGAAGAAAGATTTTTTCCAACGGGAGCCGCTATGAGGATACAGAAAAAGAGGGACAAAGCGAACGTGGGGAATCACAGAGAGGAACAGACTTCAGT
>NW_009719811.1:22917-56283 GCF_000703405.1 Apaloderma vittatum
TCAGCAGGTAAGCATTTTCTACTTTATAGCTAGTATTTTTTTTAGTTTTACGTTTTGATTTGTTACTACTTCTCTGGCTGTTGTCCTTGATGATGAAACAGGACTGTGGAATATCGTTCCTATCTGCTTCAGTAAGTCTGCCACCACTGTATTTAGGAGTGTTCCAAGTCTCCATGGGAGCAGCCTTACAGCATACAGGCTGCACTGAGCCATGGCAGATGGGGAGTGAAGAAGGGCTGCTGCATTTATAGCCTTCTCATGAAACTACGTATGGGTTTGAGTGTGTGCAGCATCCAGTTACTCTGAGCCTATTTTGCTGACAATTAATTTGTTCCTGATATTCATCATTGGGTTCCTTTCCAGAAAACAGAAGAGGTTGCTAATATGACTAAAAACAGCAAAGCAGTCAAGATTGTGTTGTTTGGTTTTTTTTACAAAGATTCGTAATCAGCATTGTACATATATGTGCATGAATAGCAAGCATTACTTTCCTTGAAAATAAAGATTGGTTATTTTCTCCTTTTTAAAGGAGGAGGAGGGACAGGCTGTACTAGATTCTCTCTCTTTTTTTTAAGCTATATATCGACAGTATGGGCAGTTGCACAAAAAGCAGTTACCTCTTGATGTGCCATTGTGTTGAAATACTATTCAGTAAAAAGCTGCAGACAATGTATTATGGGTTGTTTTGTTGGTTTGGCTTTTTTTGAGCAACTTGGAAGCTCTGAAATCTCTCAAATCTAAATCATTGTATTTTTCAGTTACAGCTTGGAGGGATAAGTTACAAATTATATATGGTAAAGAATCGAGGACCAGAGCTTGCTTTCTCTGTGCCAGAATCAGTTTCTGAAGTTGTTTTGCAAGAACATTGAAGAACTGGGGCTCAACTGGCAGTTTTAATCGAAGGACCAAGAGACATGTGTTGAATTTTCTGAATCATGTGTTGCATGGTAAACAGTGTTGGACTCGGGATGCCTGATATGGACCTTGGAGCTGGATAGGTGACATAATTTGTGCCTGTTGCCTCTTGTCCTGTCACTGGGCACCACTGAAAAAAAGCTGGCCCCATCCTCTTTGACATCCTTCAAGTATCTATAACCATTGATAAGATGTCTGATTGATCAATCTTCTCTTCTGCAGACTTAAAAGCCCCAAGTATCTCAGCCTTTCCTCGTAAGAGAGATATTCTAGTCCCCTAATGATCTTTGTAGCCCTTTGCCATGCCCTTTCCAGCAGTTCCCTTTTCTTCTTGAACCAGGGAGCCCAGTACTGGACGCTGTGCTCCAGATGCGGCCTGACCAGTGCAGAGCAGAGGGGGAGGATGACCTCCCTTCACCTGCTGGCTACGCTCTTGATGCATCTCAGGATGCCATTGGCCCTCTTGGCCACAAGGGTACATTACTGGCTCATGGTCACCCTGTTGTCCACCAGGACTTCCAGCTCTTTTTCCACAGAGCTGCTTTTCAGCAGGTCAGCCTCCAGCCTGTACTGGTACACAGGGTTATTCCTCCCTTAGGTGCAGTACCCTACACTCGACCTCGTATTTCATAAGGTTCCTCTCTGCCCAGCTCTCCAGCCTGTCTAGGTCTCACCAAACGGCAGCACAGACAGCCTTCTGGTGTGTCAGCCACTCCTCCCAGTTTTGTGTCATCAGCAAACTTGCTGACAGTGCTCTCTAATCCTTCATCCAGGTCATTGATGATTATATTGAACAGGACTGGACCCAGCACTGACGCCTGGGGAACTCTACTTGTTATGGATCTCCAACTAGACTGTGCCACTAATCACAACCCTCTAAGCTCTATCTTTCAGCCACTTTACAATCCACCTCACTGTCCATTCATCTAACCCACACTTGTTTATGAGGTTGTTGTGGGAGTTATGTCTTAAAGCCTTGCTGAAGTCAAGGTAGACAACATCCACTGCCCTCTCCTCATCTATCCATTAATTCATGCCATCAGATTAGACTTATTTCCCCTTGGTGGATCCATGCTGATTGCTTCTGATAACCGTCTTTTCCTCCACGTGCTTTGAGATGAATGCCCAGAATGAGATGTTCCATCATCTTTCCAGGGATGGAGTTGAGGCTGGCTAGCCTGTAGTTTCCTGCGTCTTTGTTCTTGTCCTTTTTGAAGACTGGAATGACATTGGCTTTCCTCCAGTCCTCAGGCACCTCTCCTGTTTTGCAGGAGCTTTCAAAGATGAGAGAGGGTGGCCCAGCAATGACTTCTGCCAGCTCTCTCAGCACCCGCAGGTGCATCCTGTCAGGGCCCATGGATTTGTGGATAACCAGTTTATTTAACTGATCTCTGACTTGATCCTTCTGAGCCAAGGGAAAGCTTTCCTTCCTCCAGACTTTCTCTGTTACTTACAAAGTCTGGGAGTCCTGAGGGTAGGCCTAAGCAGTAAAGACTGACACAAGAAAGCTTTCACTAACTCTGCCTTCTGTGTATCTTCTATCACCATGGCCCCAGCCTCAGTCAGCAGTGGGCCCACGTTTCCACTAGTTTTCCTTTTTCCTCCCATACACTCAAAGAAACCCTTCCTGTTGACCTTGACATCCCTTGCTAGGTTTAATTCCAAGGAGGCCTTGGCCTTTCTTGTTTCATCCTTGCATACTCTGGCAGCATTCTTGTAATCTTCCTGAGTGGTCAGTCCCTTCCTCCATGTACTGTAAACTTCCCTCTTCCATTTGAGCTTTTTCAGAAGCTCCTTGGTCAACCATGCAGGTCTCCTGCTCATCTTGCCTGATTTCTTCCTCTTAGGGATGCACTGATGCTGATCTCTTTTAGGATATATTGTGACTATTCTTGACATAAAAATAAATTGATGAGAAACAGTAAATAAATAAAGTACTTTCAGAGGAAGAAAAAAGTACCTTCTGAACAATAATGTGGATTTCTTGGAGTCGCATAAAAAAGCAAAGTTGTCGAGGGGGTTCTTTGGTTTCTTTGGCTTACATGCAAAAACTGGGAATGCGGTCTTCTTTCTCTAGAGATCTGAGAAGAAGCTTGCATCTCTGCTTTGATAATTTTGACTTCTGTTCAGCATTCTGAAGTTGCAGAATGGATCCAGTTCAGTTGCAACAAACATTTAAAGGAGTACTGGTCACAGAATGGAGTTGAGTGCCACTTTTCATGAATGTAAAAGCTTTACTATTAATGCAAAACAATCTAATTAATGCAACCAGTTAAGAATCCTTTGGGAAAAGCTCAATTTAAAAACTTGTTCTCCTGTGTAACATTTGGGTTCCATAATATTGAAAGCAGGGTCTTAAAGAGAATGCCATCCTTCACTATACAACTTGGATTTATTCCTAGAAAATACCCTGTTAATTGAATGAGATGGAGTACAAAAAAAAAAGTTTGAGATAGTGTAGTAATAAAATCACAATTAATGCTAGTAGACAAACTTGAATGGAGAAATTCCTGGCATCCAGGGAATTAAAATTCCAAGCTTGGTATTTGTTTAATATTTTCTAAGTGTGCTTCTACATGTAATTTTCTAGTTGAAATCAATGAAAAAAAGTAGCAAAATAAGACAACTAATGTGCTATAGTATGGGTGTCATGTTGGTAATTAGCATGATTGAAGCTTTTAAATCTAATACATGAATGTTACTGTTCTTGAATTCAGAAAGTAACAGAGTTATGGCCTGTACTGTATTTTTATCAGTAAAGTGGGTTATTTTTTTCTGAGAGGAGGAAGGGTTTGCAGATACTCGCAGAGGATAAGTCTTTAGGGTATTTTATTTTACGTTTTTCAGTAGCTTCTGAAGACATGCACTTTTTTTAAGCTTTTTGCCTATACCTCCAGTTTGTCCCCGCCTCAAGCAAGTTTCCAGTGCAGCACCGATTCTGCCTTTTCAATCAAATATTTAGGCCTGACTAGTCCCAGACTGTCTCTGGCTGCACCATGTCTCTCTGCTGTCAGCCTTTTCCTGCCTACTAATTCTTCTCACTCTCACTTGTGTCTGATTTTTCTTCTTGTCTGTTTCTGATTCTTAACAGTGGATGTTTTGTTGTGAGCCAGGTCCCTTCCACATATATTCACTAAAACACAGCTCTGTCAGGTGTATTCTGTCTGTGGCTCCATCTAGTCCTGGTGATCTCCAGTTCCAAGTTCTGCCTGGGATCGCTCATTTGGCTTAATTGTGCTCTCATCCACTACCACATCATCTTCTTACGTTCCTCTTTTGTTCCTTGCCTAGTCAATCCTAGTTTAGTCTTTAAAGTTTCCAGTTCTGGCTTCCACTACAAGGCGTTTTCTCCACCTTCTCTCCATGTGCTCTGTCAGTTTACCCTAAATCCTACTCACTTACACAAGTCTGTGAAGTTACAGGCCACTGTTTTCAACCAAGGTAGGGATGTTGGCGTAGATAAGGTTGCAGAAATATGCAAGACACTTTTTGTTCAGTGTTGTACCTAATGTGTGTTAAACGCAGACTTCTCTTATGGGGAAAATATGGCTCTTCATGGAAAGCCAGAGGTTAGAGGAAACTGAGTGCAGTTGCCTTGCATGTGGAGGTGACATACAGAAGATCACTGAGGATGAACTGTTTGGTGGTTCGTTGTTAAGCTCCACTAGGTCCTGCCAAAAATACATACAAATTCTGATTTCTAGAACCTTTGTATCTTGGCTAAACCAGGTCAGATTTTTCAATAAAATGAGCAGAGTGTACCTCTCCTATAAAAATACTGTCCAGCCTGATTTCAAGTTACTGAACCAGGAAAGTGATTAGTTTTTCAAAAGAAGACCTTAGAAGGGCTTTTTTCACAGATCCTTTCATAGAAAAAAGTTCCAGCCGTTCTCTGACTCTTTTTTAAAAAGCTGGTGGGGAGGGGAGGGGGAGGGGAAGAACTACCTGAAGCAGACAATTGACATGGAACATTTCAGGCCGAGTAGTTAAAGTAGCTGAAAATAATCTTAAGTAAGAACTGCCAGCTGGCTGTGATAACAGCTGATGTCACTAGCCTGACAGAGCTTCTTTGTTGGGAATTATTATATTTGTGTGTGAAGTAAGGTGATAACTTTTGTTTTTAAATCTTTCCTTGGTTTAGTTTTATAAACTTTTTTTTTTTACTTAACCTTGAGTATAGCATAGGAAACATCTCTGTATTATTTTGATATCTAGCTGTTTTAAACTGCAAGTCCATTGTGAAGCCTTCAGGGAATATGTCTTGAATCAATTTAGTAAAAATGCTGTTGAAGCGTAAAGAACAAGAGAAGTGGAAATGATAGGATAACCTTACTTTGCTAGAAGAATCTTGCCATGTTTGGAAAGCTGTCCTCGTTTTTTGATTGATGAGGGTTAAGTGTCCCAAAATAGATTTAAGTCCTTTGTTAGCTTTTTGGCTGTGAGGTTTTTTCTGAGGTTTTTGGAAAATATGCTTTTAAAATCTCATTACAGAGCTGATCAAAATGTATCCAGGGAACCTGATCACTTTCCTTTAAATGTGGTAGGCATTATCAGGACAGCAGCCAAAAGCTGTCAACATACATGCCTCAACAGCAGTGTGCTGAGTTGCAGGATATGGTCCTTATCAAGATGAAAAAATGTAATTTTGGACATGAATTTTTGCCTGTTTGATTTTTGGCCATGGCTGTATGATTTTGATGGTATTAAAGAGCAAGAAAGACAAAAGCTGACAAACCAGGAAAATGGTTTTGATGTTGTAAGAACATGTATAATTTCTATAGGCACCTAGCCATTGAATGCAATAGGAAATGTGGAATAAAAATCAAAAGAGCAGTCACTGGAGCATTATAGTAATGAACAGTAAGTATACGAATTGTGAGGTAACAGGTACTTTCTCTTCTCTAAAACACTGCTGTTTTGCTTTTTTTAACCTCTTGCTTTTGGGATTCTCTATTTTATTTTAATGTGTCTATGCAGTAAATTGCTGCACTTTTGCCGTTTTCATGGTTGTCACATACATGAGAATTAGCAATGTACAGAAGACCATTGGCTGTCTTGGAAAAACTGAGCAGATTAACATAAGCCTTGCTCCACAAATTTAAAATAGGTTTCCCTTCAACTTCCCAATCTTAAATATATGCTGATAGCAATTTGGACTTAAAAAAAAAAAAAAAAAAAAAAGTAGAGTGAAGAGTAAAGGAGTTTTCTTATTTCTCAATGCTAATTCTACTTAAACAAAAAGAATGGCAATGGTGGGGTGTGATTTGCCTGCTAAAAAAGAAGTCTTTGAGTTCTAAAATTCTAGAGAGGAGCTGAAAATCAATTTTCACACAGAGAACTGCCTAACTTACTAATTTGGATTACTATATATATATCAGGGGGGCAGTTTTCCAGTGGTATCTGATTGCCAATTTCTACTAATTTTTGTATTGTGTGTCTGTTCTGTGAAATTATTTATATCCATATGTCTCCACGGAACTCTGCATCTCTGTTTCTTGTGCCGTTGAGGTATCGAGACTAATGAAGAATTGTTGTTTATTAGCTCCAAAAGCATTATTGCTCTGTGCAAAAAATAGCGAAAAGTATTTGTAATTCTTTTTTTTGCGTGCCTTTTATGACTGTGTGTGAAGCAGATGTGTTTTCAACTAGTGCATCTTATTTGATCAAAAATTCAACAGATGCAAAATTTCACGTCCTTGCCATTCACCAGGTGACAAGAGCTCTGTGTAGAGCATAGAGGTATTGGTAACTTCTTAAGACTTATCAACAGTTTTAAAATATTAGTACCAGTTTACTGGTCTTGAAAGATTACACTGTTGCAACTAAGGATTGGTAATTGGTCACCTGAATATTCCTAGTATATGTGCTCTTGAAATAAACAGTTAAGGGTGTGTACTTGCATCTTTCCTCATATTCTCTTTTCTTCACTAGCTCATTCTATAAACATTCTCTGAGCTTCCCTGACGTGCTATTCTCTTCTGCTTCTAGCCCCATCCCAGCACATCAGAACTTTCCTTTTAGGTGGTTGTATGGTAGATACCCTTTCCCACCTGTGGAGGCTCTTTATCCAGGTGGTCTGTTTTCCACTTGGAAACATTTTAGTTGTGATAGTTACACTCTAGGCAGTCTGCAACTTTGGGCTTCTTAGTAGACCGGAGACTGATCTTTTGTGTACATATAGGTATCTGAAATCAACGAAAATGCAGCCTCTCCCCTTTTCCTTCTCTACTTCCTAGCTAAAGTAACTTTCCCTAACAAACTGGGAAAAAAAACCCTTCCACAATAAAAAATTTCAGTAAAATCACAGGACTTAGCATCAGTGGAAGCTGGTTTTCCATCTGCTCAGTGCTTCCTCCTGAACTGTTCTAACATTACAGAAATTCATCTTTTTTTGTTCTAATCAGACAAGCTGTCCTTTTTTTTTTCCCTTCACAGTCTGAACTAAAAATAGGAGGTACCAGATTTTATGTATTAAGTCTGTTTTCCTGATAAATGTATTTTCCTGTAATAGGTAATCTGTGCTCATTATATATGTTTTCATATCTGTGCCTCCTTCCCTCCCAAGCTTTATCCAAAATGTAACTAAAATGGTATGATTTAAGTATAGTAGCATAATGTAATTCCATTACTTGAATGCATATATATGTAAGATAACATTTCTTATTTTCATTTTAACATTCTAGTATCTTAGAACTATGTAATCATATGTGTGATAGTATTGCACAACTAATGATAAGTAATAAAAGAAAAATTTGAAATGTTCAATGGTTTAGAGAAATTTGTATGCTTTATGATTCAGAATTGAATAAAGTAAGATTCGCAGACTAAAGGGGTTAGATTTTGTTCCAATTAAAATCAGCGTGGTAAGCTTTTTTCTGTTCTTTTAGGTTTTCACACCTCGAGTGCACTCATTTAAGTTCCATATTTCTGGTTTTAAAAAGTCAATTGTGTTTAAGTACGTTTTGGTTGTGAAATCACAGATCGGCAAGTTGAAATGTGAAAACACTTGTCTTTATCCCCATCTTGCTGCAGTCATGTCCACTACTTGAATTGGTAGGGTTGAAAGCTGGATAAAAATGTCAACTTGCCCAAGATTTAATCATGTTCTTTGTCCCTAAAACCAGTTCTGTCTGACTAGGCCTCATGTTGGTCATCATGGTCTCTGCCACATCATCATCTCTGACTTTCCTGCCAGTGAATTACTCTGACTCTTGTACTCGGACAGTACATTTATTATTCCAGTCTTAATTTTCAAAATTACTATGTTATTGCCACTACATTCCTGTTCCCTTTCTCCTATTTCTACTAGCTGTTACTTAATTTCTGCCTTTCCCCCTTCCTTTGAATGATTTCTTTTACTCGGTGAACTTTGTGATTTTTCCTTCCTGCCATATATTGCTTTTAATCTTTTCTTTCTGATGTCTTTTTACACTTCTGAGTCTGAACCACTGTTAAATCACCTGAATTAGAGCAGGGACTTTCTTTTACGTGCCTGTAAATTATTGATTCTTTTCCAGTCATGACATCAGTAGATAGTACTTCTTTGGTAATATTAAACACAACACCTCCAAACCAATCAGCATCTTTTTTTCTTAATTGTAATACTTTAGTTCCATCTTTCAGCAGCCTGCATTAGAGAAGAAATTAAAAAATAGAAATTTTATAAAAATTCTACAAAACCAAAACTTCTTGTTTATGTAATGATGATGAGAGTAGCAGATTAAGCAGATTAGTTCAATCACAGAAGCCAGACTTCATTTACTGTTCTGTTTCTTGTAAGGATAAGTTTATTCCCAATATCAGTTTACAAACAACTGTGATAGGAATGTTTCCTTGTTCACTGAAGGATGCTCCAAAGCAGTGTTGTGATCAAACCTATGTTTCTAGCAAGAGTCTCAGAACTTCGTTTGCAGGCAGCAATGCTGTTGCCAAACATCGCTTTTGAAGCGAAGTAGGCAGTGCTCCAAAGGACGCAAAGTGCCTATTTCTTCCTTAATCTCAGCTGCACCTTCTCTTTTCTTCTTGTACCCTTTGTGATCCTGAAATTCCTCCTCATGTTTGCTGCTGAAGGTTTGGGCTCTTCTAGTCCTTCTCTTTTTTTTTTAATGCTTTCGGAGTCACACCTATTCATTTTGTCATTCTTTCCCTGATCTCATCCTCTTGCTCTAGAGTTGCCAGTTCCTACATCTGACTTCTAGTCTATGCTTTCTCTTGGTTCTTCCCCCAGGCCATATTTTTGTACCTCTCCGAATCACATGTTGGCTCCACCTCTTTGTGTTCTCCTTCCTGTTGTTCTCTCCCAGCTCTCCTGGGAATGGCAACTTTGACATTCCTGGCTGTTGCATAGGAAGATGGCTTTCTGAGCAGCGGAAAGCGTGGTTGTGTTTGTTGTGTGTGATTATTGTTTTTCTGGTTTTCCTTTGTGGGCTTTTGTTTTCCCCCCAAGGGCTGTCTAGATTTGGGTGATTGTCTTGAAGGGTGTCAAAGGCATATTGAGCCTTGCCAGAGCCTTTGTTTCAAAACAAGAACTGTCTTAACTGTCTATTTCACCCTCGAGGGAACTCTTCTGTGCTGCAGTTGTCCTTCCTTGCAGACCAAACCCTCTGCACGTGTAAAATTGTGAACTAGAAATTCTTTTCATAAAAAGCGTGTTTGAGGGACAGACTAGGGAGCGAGTGGGGGGAATTATGTTTTCTTTAGTTCTGACTCATTTTCAACCTTTACTGGAATGTGAATCAGATGACCTTCCTTTGACAGTACACACTCTCATCATCTTGGTTTATAAAGCGTGATATTTCTGAATCTGCTGCAGATAATTTGAATTGTGAAACTGATCATACACTATTTCTTTCAAAGCTTTGGATTGAATACAGCCTGTGATAATGTGGCATTTTCTTGAATATATGTGTGTGCTTCAACATGCAGAAAATATGTCACTGAAAAGTGTGTATCAGCTTGCTACAGAAGGGGACAAGGTGGAAGAAATAATTCAAGAAGGGAGTGCTTTAATACAGTGATATTGTAGTGATTTTTGTGTCATAAAATCTGCAGATATTTATAGCAAAGAAATTTTAATTCAAGACACTTGGTTAACTTTCTCCTGTGAAAATACTAGCAGAGTGGAGATCTTAGAAAGCTAAATATTTTAAATTGACAGTTCAGTAGTAATAGGTGGTAAACTGCGTTAGAGTCTTCTGAGTAAATGAAGTACCTAGGGGTGCAAGAGTAGTAGTCCCAGAGAGGAAGTCTATATGATTTGTACTCTTTCAGGAAAAGATACCCTGTTTGCAGACTTTATCATCAACTTTCTGATGCCCAAGGAAGTGCACTAAAGTGGTTATAATGGGAAAAACGCACTTTTTTCCCTTGCTTCTTTTCTGATGGGGTCTCGTTTATTTTTTCCTCTAGGTGTACTTTGTTTCTGAAGTTGTTAGAAGATAGAGTTCAGCATGACAGATGACAAATGTTGATTGGCTTTTATAACATAAGATTTGCTTTGGGCTAACTCACTTCTTGACTGAAATCCTTAGGCACAGGAATGAGTGATACTAGGAAGAGAAGTTATGTTTAACTGAAGAGGCAAACCGCCTTTAAAGGCAAAGAACATTCAAAAAAGATATTTTGAATTTCTCATGTAGAGATTATTTCTTAATGCGTAGTGCTACCATATCTGACTGGGTGGAAGACAGACTCGTTCTGAAAGCCTGTAACTACATCTGACTTGACTGTCTTTCTGCGCAGGGCTTTGTCATGATGTCTATGTGGGCCCAGGTTGGGGAGGAGCAGTTAGTTTGAAAAAGCGTGACTAAGAATTGAGACATCTTACCCAACCCAATAATACTGGGTCAAGATATCGTTACTGTCCTTTGTTGCTTATCCAGGATTTCTGTGTATACTATGCTTCATTTTTTGGGGATGAGCTTTCCATCAACCTGGAAAAAAAATATCTAAAATGCAAAGAGGTTCCTTTGAAAAAGTCCTTCTAGTTAGGGACCTTCAGCATTGCCGACTCCTGCAGGTCCCTGCACATTACCTCACACGCTAGGAACTTGCTCTGCCTCCTGAAAAATCAACAAACCCTGCTACTTGTGACTTTCTGTTGTATGCAGGGAGCAAGTTGGAGGTGCTGATTAATTATTCCAGAAGACTTTCTTATGGCCTGGAGCATTTATTCTCTCTGTCTCTCTCTCTCTCTCTCTCTCTTCTGTCTTGGACATGGTTAACTTTTGTGTGCTTGTCTTTTACCTTCTTATCTTGAAAAACATGCTTTTCCTCTTAAGGAAAACAATATATTTCCTGCACCTTTTGAGTGCCCTTTTCAGGACTATGTTACCCCCAGGACAAAAACTGACAAGGAATTGTATCTGGCGTTTCCTTCTGGTTTTGTTTAATATGTATTTGAAAGGGACATGGTGCCACTGGCACAACAGTGAGAGTGGAACGTATTTGTATATTCCTGTGTCACCTGTCAGTTCAGATGGGAGTGGCTGAAAAAAATAACTTCTCTGTAAGTGGAGAAACTGACTTCTACCTCAAGGAACAAAATGCATTCGTTTGCCCCAAAATGGGCTGGCTAACACTGCTTGTTACAGCTGCAAAAAGTGGACATGCATTGGCTTCCTCTGCTTCCACACATTACATACTAGAGAGAAAAGAAAATCTGTAGCAGTCACATTTGTGAATTGGCTTAATTTGATGACATTTATAATCTCTAAGTAATTGTATATGTAGTTACTAATAGCACTGGTTGTCATATGAGTCACTACTAGAACATTCTAATGAAAGTGGCTGTAATTTATTTTGGATTTTCTCTTCCTTTTGTACATTCTTAGAAGGAATTTAGTGGATGTCTGTGTTTTATTTCTTGCGAATCTCTGCTTCTCTTGCTGTGCTGGAGTGTTTGGTTTTGTTGTTATGCAGCCATGGAGTTCTTACAAACAGAAATGTAATGGATCTGAAGTTGCTTTATATTTTGCTTCTGCTCGTGATAATAAATTAAGATCACCTCCCATCTTAAGACATGAGTCTGAAAGACAGTTCTATGATATTATGGATTTGTCCCATCACCACATATGGATCTAGTTGCCTGATTTCACTGTTCAATGGTGCAAAAGAGTTGGCAGGAACATGAAGTGGAACAGCTGGTGAGAACGGAAAGATCTCAGGGAGCTGGGGAAATACTAGGATTGGTATTGGCAGTAGTAAGGGAAGAAGCAAGAGCTCCTTTTTCCATGTGTATTGGATTGAATCCAGACACCTACTTCTGATTTATCTTAATAGACGTTTGCAGTTAAGAGTATTGATAGCAAGTAAATTTTCTAATGCAAATAAAAGATTACAGTATTTCTTGCTTTAAATTTTCTATTCTGTAACTCCACGTGGTTCTCTTGGCCCATTTTTATCTTTTTTCTGTTGTTCATTTCACACTGCCTTATTAAGTGTTCACTTTTGTGTTTATATATCCTCTTTCTACCCCATAGACAACTTTATTTCTGTGAGTTGTGTTTGAATATGAAAAAAAGAGGAGGGAGAGACGGGAGAAGGGGTGGAAATCTACAAGAACAATCTAGTCACTCAGAGGAAAATTGCCTAGAAGTATGAGATGACTAAATTAACTTATAGAAATGTAATCTGAAACCATCAGATCTCATACCTGTGACTTGCAAGCACACTTCAGCTTGTCAAAGAAAATTGATCTTTATGAATATCTTTGTGTAAAGTAAAATTTAACTGAGACAAAGCATTTTAAAGTCTCTAAAGTGTTTAGTTTGGTCATGTTATCTTTGTGTTAAAAAGCCCAACAAAAAGCTAACAGTGAAAAAAACCCTAGTGATTGAGTTTAGTGCCTGTACTGCAAAATAGTTTGTCTGTATCTTGTTCAGATGAATTTCAATTTTTTTTTTGCTGTTCATTTATTACTGGTAGAGTCCTGTAACAGTTCTTTGGGATTGTCTTTTTGCAAACCTTTCTACTTTAAAGTATTTTAACATACTACCATTTTACACCAATGTATAGCATTTTTTAACACGGGAAGTGAATAGTGGAACTCCTTTGGGAAGCAAAATAGGAGTATGAATTAAAGACCTGTGATTACAAACTTTATTGGCATAGGGAAGGAGTATATTTATGGTCCAAATTTTAGCATGAATAAAAAAAAAACACAAATGAAACTGTAGGATATTTTTTAAATTAAAAAAGGTGCAGAGAGGTGTAATTTTTTTTTACATCACAATTGCAAATGTTTTATAGTGGTGACAGATGCTACATACAAGGCTTTTTCTAAGTATGTAGAATAAAATAATCTAGGCTATATTCCTGACGACTGTCAATCTCCCATAATGGTTGTAAATTGAAATTATTTCATTCAAAAGAGACGAGTGAAATAAGATTGTTCTCTGACAAAAATAATTCATTGAGCAGGCTATACTATATGATACAAAGCTGATGTAATGCATTTTTGAAAACTGAGACCAGCTACACTGAAAATGTAATTAAATGTGACTAGAATTCATTTAATCATGAAAGAAAAGCATGGTAGATTAGGGAGAATATAACATGGAAAAGGTGTACTTTCGTGACAGTGTAAACCTACAGTAATCAGTCAGAAAGAGGTGAGGTCCATATAATATTTATTTAATTTACATTACAATAGCTAAAAAGATTCTTGAATGGCCTATTAAAGAGAGTCTTTGTAGATGTTTAAGAAAAATACTTTTTCTAGAGTCGGTTCTTATGTATCAGAGTTCTGACAGCTTGGCACTGCTAAACTTAGAAATGGTTCCGTTCCCTTCTGTCCTTGCAACATTTCTAAAAATGTATGTAACAGGTGACAATATTTGCAGTTATTTGCTTTTAGATGTTATAGGTAAAATATTACCAGCAAACATTTACAGCTCCTTCATATTTTAACTTCCAAAAGTCATGAAATGGGACACATAATTAAAAAATCAGTTTCAGTAAGGTTTGTGGCAAATTTGAGGAAATGAAACTTGCTGTTGTTTCTTTCCCTATCTCAAATCCCTATTGACTTGAAGAACAGAGGACCACGTTCTCTCTAGTTAGTAGCTGTGCAGGGAAGGCATAGCCAGTAAATTCATTGATTACAAAGCCGAAAAAACCCGTTTGTCATTGGGTGAACTTTTCTATATGACATGAGCAGTCATAACGAAGAAAGTTATGAACTAGTTATTGGTTGAATTAGGGCATGTCCCTTAGTACAGCTACTATCAAAAGCAAATATCAGTCTTGATTTAAACTATTTCAGTGACAGAGAATCCCCTGGAGCTCTTGGAAGGTTGTCCCACTCTTGGATTGATCTGATGTGCTGTTCCTTCCCCATTAAAAGTGTGCATCTTAATTCCCTCCAATTTTGTATAGCCTGAGGACTGCAGAGAGTAGCAGAAAAACCCCACAAACAACAGATTAAACTCAGTACAGATGAAGATTAAGTGATATATGTGGGGTGTGAGTGTGTGGAAATGGTCCTATATGCCAATTAAAGATATCTGAGGTGATTGTTTAGTACTCTCTAGATGAAAGCAAACAAGCCCTAGAAATTTCAAAAAGAACAGAGAGCAAATCAGAGAACACATCACGCTGTCACTATATGAATCAGTGACACAGGCATATCGTATAACTTTTTCCAATTCAGATTCCAAAGGCTCCAGAAGGCAACAGTAGCACTGAAAAAGCACAGCTGGAGGACTAACAGTATGGAAGAATTTGCCTGTGAGGCACAGCTGAGTGAGGATGGTGTGAGTAGAGTAAATTGAGGTCTTCTGCCTCAGAGACAGATGACTGAGAATGGTGTGGGGTAGCTGTCTGTAAAATGATGGAAGAATTGATATGGTGAATTAGAATTATTGTCTCTTCTAGTGCAAGAAGTAGAAAGTATTGAATGAAGCTGGCTGGCCAGCATTCTTCGGTGTAACTCGTAGTTAAATAGTGAAGTTTGTCACAGGATCTTGCAGAAGCTTAAATTTTGTTCAAAAAAGAGCTGAAAAACTACTTTTTAAAGATTACTGTATTTATAAGACATCATCTCTGGCTCAAGAAACCCATGAAGTATGAATGGCCAGAGGCTGGCAGAATGTTTCCGAGGAAGGGTACAGCCCCTCGGTGTGTGTGCCCTGTTCTCAGGCTCTCCCTGGACTGAGGCAGTTGGGCACTGTTGTGCAGAAATTGAGGCTGTGTGGAGCCTCTGATTCAGTCTGGTGTGACCTTCCCCAGATGTCATGCTGCTTTTTTTTCCTCTGTTTCCTGCTGAATTAATTGGGAAGGGAGTCCCATTTGTATGTACAAGGTGTGCCGTTTTGCTGAGCAGAGGTATTGGAGTTCTTTTTTTGACGTGGTTTGCTTGTTTCATGTAAGTGAGAAACTTAATCCAGAGAGGAGATGAAAAGATACCCTTGTCAGGTGCTTAGTGATCCTTGAACAACTGGTTACAATAAAGGTGGAAAATAAATACTGACTCACTGTTTTCAGGAGAGATGATCTAACATAATTATACATTTTGGAAAACGTTTTATGATATAATTGTTTCTGGTTGCACAGGTTTAGGCTTTGGAACTTGATACTGAACTGTTTACTTACGTTAACGTGTCTGAATTCTTTGAAGATAAATGAGGGAGTAATGCACTTAAAATAACATTTATCTTGATGACTCTAAATTAAAAATAATTAATGAATACATATGAAAAACATCTTTCTTTTAAAAAATATTACATAACCATATCCAGTCTTCTAAAAAAGTATTCATTGTATCTACTTCTCCTTCCAGCAGTTTTTCTACTTGTTCTTAGCCCTCTCGTATTCTCAGCAGAGAACTTAACAAGTCTTAACTGCAACTCTCAATTTAGAAGTTTCTAAATTTTGAGTAAGCTTTTTGAGAGTTTCATTGAATAATAACCTGTCTTTTCTTAAAAAAGCATGTTTGCCAGCTGCTATGTTTGGGGGTTTGGCTGGGTTTTTTGTTGGTTTTTTAATTCATGATAAGCAATATATTTTACAAAAAGAAGAGGCAGAAGATCACACAAAGTGTCCAAGGTAAGTTCCAGCAGTACCTGGAGAATCAAAACTTGAATTGCAGTTCTTGGTTTTCTCTCGTATCTGAACCAGATTCAACAGGTACAGAACTGTTGTTTGAAATCAGCTGACAAAAGCTGTCTTACATCTGCTGCTTTTTACAAGTGTTACTGAGTTGTAGGAGGCTTTGATGGTTCAAGTTATGGAAATTTTGAACTGGTGCCACTTAGAGGCTTACTGTTTTGCTTCGTGTTGTTCAGAACCTACTTCTTAACTGATGATTTTTTTCCTGGTGTGTTCGATGAGAGAGAGTATCAGTGCGTGTTGTACAGGAGCAGTGGGAAGGCAGAAAGAATTCTTACTGGATCAATGTAATATGTGAAGGTGAGGCATAGGAGAAAAAGATTGAGACGTCTGATGGAGCAGTTGGAGCTACTGACAAAAGAAAAGGACAGAAACTGGGGGAATGTGGAGGGTGCTGCAGCCTGTCAGCAACAGAATGGCTGAGTGATAGGGGCACAGCAAAATGCCCCATGAAGTTCTCGTCAAACACAGCAAGTGGGAAAGTGGAAAAGGGTTAGGGTGATCGAAACTTCTTTGCTGGTATTAAGCAGAAGACTAAAGTGTGAATGTTTAGAGAATATGATAATTTTTTTCCCCCGCTATCATGGCAGTAAAGAGTGGGATCTTGTAGGAGGAATTTTGAATATATTAAGTATTCTACAGTAATATACATGAGTTGACCCCTGACATGCAGTTGTTATATCTTTTCTGGTAGGAATTCCATTATTTTGGGAGTATGTTGTTGACTCTTGACATGAGACAAAGCTCAGCATAGCATGAACTTCTAATTTTCAGTCTTATGCTATTCTGTCAGTCTTTAGCAAGTAAGTTTAGTCTTCTAGCACTTGGTGGAATTCATAAACTCTTTGTGCATAAGAGAAGAGTTCAAAAGAGGTGTCTGTGAATCACAAATCTTTAGCAAGCATCAAGCAAGAGAGCTAGCAAAACGAAAAGAAAAAAAAACAGGAAAAATTGAGGGGTGCATTAAACTAGAAAGATGTGCTAGATAGAAATGAGGGAAGTGATACAGAGAATAGAGGGAAGATATTTAAAACCATACTGGAAAAATAAATATTACGTCTTCATAAATAGAAAAAATGGTGTAACACCAGTAAAAGACAGTATGAGCAAAGATGTAGGTTTTCAAAGCTAATATTTCTGACGAAGTTGACCACTGTGATACTCTAAAATGCATGTGTTAAATGGTATATGACTATTTATGCTTTTTCAGTTTCAAGGGCTGTGGGGTTTCTGTGTGTGTGTGTGAGGGCAGGTACCTTTCCTCATGACTTGTAAGTGTAGTTTTTTTGACCAGCAGATACTGTGTTTATTTTTCAAGCCTTATTAGATGTTAGAATCTCATTGTAAAACGTTTTGCATGTTATTTCCATGTAGAATTTATGTCTGTGTGGCTTATACTGTGGATGCTCCTAATGAGTGAAAAGACTGAGGTGACTGCACCTACTTTTTATAGTTTTACTGAGGCACTGATGTCCAGTCTTAGTGAAACTCTGTACACAGTACCCTGAGGTGTATTTACATGGTGCTGTTTCCTTACTATGCTGTAGTTTACCTTTCATAAATAACTAATCAACACCTTTAGCTTTATTTAATATGTTTTATATAAACACGAATTCATTATCCTGTAATAAAAAATATCCTTTTACATTTACTGCTGTTTGCTTTGCCAAATTAAATAGATAATGAAGTGCAGTAAATGTTTTTTGTAATGTTAACAGAAGCGTGCCTATTTATTTATTTATTTATTCTTAAACAGCCAGGCACGAAAATATGTATTAAAATATTGTGAAGGATTTACATCATAAGAAATATTTCACTCTAGTACAAGTCAAGAGAGAAAGCATTTAATAATTTTCCTTTGAAAAACCTTACTATCAGAAGAGAGCTATTATTTGAGCAGTACAGGTAATCTAAAAACATCAAATTTTGTAATAGTAGAATTTAAAATTCAGTATCAATGAATATAAAGAAAAATTCATTGAGTTATTGTCTGTACATCAAAGTATAAACTGATGTGATAAACAATTGAAGCAGTATATGAAAGAAAATCTTACCTAGGAGATACTTGATTGAAGCTTTATCAGTGCTCTGTCAGAACACACTGAGACTCACTCAGCAGACAGGAAGCTTTTTCTATTTGAATTGCAGTGTGCACTCTCGTCTTGCTATTTCTTTTTCCACAGTGTTCTGTTGTTCACTGCTGCTTTGCCTTGTAGTATTGGTTGTTTCCAGCTTATTTCCAGGTATCCCCAATATCTGTTTTCTTCCACATTCAACATTTTTGTTTATTCTGCCCTAATTGGGTAACAGAAAAGAACTTGTGAACTTTGCGTTTTCCACCCCAGTCCCTCAAAAAGGCAAAAACCAACCGAACAAAAAAAAGTAAGCAAATGCACTGACCCCAGTTAACTCAAGTATTCAGCACCCATTTAAAAAATCATTTAAAGATTTAGCATCCAGTAAATTCCATCTTTTTTTCTGTAGCTATTCCAACACAAAAAAAACATCACATTTCAGTAGCCTCCACGTTTTAGATTTTTGTAGGAAAAATGCAGGATCAGTAGACATGAGATCTTAACTTTTAACCCATGCGACATTATTCTGTGAAGGATGATGGTCTGCCTCTCAGCTCCTTATGCTTCTCTCAGACACAGATGTGAAATGCTGCTTTAGAACAGAGGGGGAGAAGAAAAATCCCAAAGGGTGTAGTGTTTTGTCATCTCTCAGGACAGTGAGCATGCATGGCATCAATGAGTAGCAGATATGAGCTATTCAAACCAGTCACTGAACTGACAGGATGACGCTTTCATACATAATAGACCCATTAATTATTTCTTGTGATGGACAGCAGTATCTACTAGAAGAAAAAAGCAGCAGATGATAATACTAGGTTTGATAGGTGCTCTGTGTTTGAACAGCTTGTCATCGAGAAACAAATCCAGGAAAAAACCTGCTGTTTTGGGATATAACCTGGTAAAACGGACCGAAGTTGTTTTGACATGGTAGATGTCATGCATAGGGTTAAAAACTCCCTTCTGGTTAAGCTCTATTCATAGCTAGCTAGCTTTTTATCAAAAAGATGTTCCAAAATGTTTGCTTTAAAAATCGTAGTGCATGTTTTGCTTCATGTAGCCTTTTCATTTGTAGAACCTAGCTGTAATCTCATGGGTTTTCATTTATAACTTAACGTGCATAATAAAGCCTACATATTCATGGGGTTTGTGGTTTTTTTTTTTCTCATTTTCTTTTTTTCCGATACAAAAAAAAAGCCTTAATGTTGTAAAAAAATGTTTTTGAAAGGACTCTGTGTATGAAGATGATGTTCAAACTCATTATACACTTTGTATCAAACAAAGGCTTTCTGACTCACAAATCCATTTCTAATTAATTTAGAAATTTAAATGGTCTGATTTAATGTTAATTAACTGTTCTCTTGAGGTTAATATGTAGGAAATAATACGTATTGAAAAATTCACTTTAATGTAGCATAAGCCCTTCATAAATCTGTCCTGAAATATGATGGGTATAATCTTCATTCACTGCACTGATGTTGTTAGGGGCAACGTATGCTGATTGTAAAAAAAGCAACATTTAGAACTTTTCCTTAGAATATAGTTTCATTTCTTCCCCCCTCCCTGGAACCTTATTTATGATAACTTTTCTTTTTAATTTATTGGCAAGAAAATGTTTACAGTGAATTTATTTCTTTTTTTGCCTTCTGTATGTTGAAAGTGAAGAAGGAATAAATGATGAAAGAAAATAGACTATTTACTTCAGAACTGGGGTGAAACATTAACCACACCAAAAAGATGGTGGGAGAGGGGGCTGCTGCTACAGATTTGTACTTGTTTACTCTAAGTATGAAGAAACTCTTTTGTAATTTTCCCTAGTCTTGTTTCATTGAAACAGCATAGTTATTTTCATCTTGCTTGTTTTGAAATGATGGAGAGTATCTGGATAAAGCTTCTTTAGTTTATCCAGTCATTAATGACGAGCACAGTTTTGCCCTTGTACCACATCAAATAAGGTTTGGAATACCTTTGGCTTCTAGCTTGCCTCTTATCTTGCTCCAGACCAAATCCAAACTTAGTACCCATATGACAGCTGTAACTTTAAATCTAAGCTGTCAACGTTGTCTCTTTAGATAAGGAATTGAGTTGCCAAGGATACAATGGGTACATGATGTAAAGTCCGTGCTGAAAGTACTGGAATGAGGCATACTTTCTGAAATAATATTAACACTTTCTGTCTCATGAATTCTGTTACTAAGCATATGATGTGTATCTGGAGTTGGTAGGCTACCCTGGAATGAAAATGCCCTAAATTTATTGGGATATTTCATAAAGGCAATGCTTCTTATGAAACGCTTCCAAGTAACGGGAATCTGAAAAGGCTCAGTCTTGATGTGTGTAGCAACAAGATAACTTTACACCATTTGCATGCTCAGATAGTCTCTTCAGGAAATGAAGAACAAACACTAGCCCCAGTCTGCTTCCCGCTTGCAAATGCCAAAACAGGGCACTCGTATATCTACTCTGTGATTATGCCGAAAAGAAGTGCTGAAGCACAAAATAATTGAGCCTTTTTATATACATACATGTGTACATGTGCATGAGTGGACACATGCATGTATCTCTATAAAAGCCACTTCTAGTTTTGCCTCTTCAGAGCTAGATCAACTGAGCTATTTGTATGTTAGTATCACAAGTATTCTGCGGTATTGAGCCTGGAGATGAGGATAAACTTGGATAAAGTGGCATGGTAAGGTTTAGGGAATGAGTCTGAGGTAAGGAAATGACTGACTTTAAGAATTCAAACTCTAAAGGCAAAGTTGCTTAAAACTTTCAAGCTTGAATTTAGTACAAAAAAGAGGAATTGTATATTTATGTTATGTTCTGAAAATCTCTTTTGTTTGTCAAGCTACAACAGGAATAAACTATAATTATACAGTTCATATATATATGTATGTATATGTGTGTGTATACATATATAGAAAGGGGATGAATAATATCTCCAGGGGAGAATGTTGCTGGTCTGAAGTAGCAAAAGCGCCAAGCATGCACAACTACAAACTCCGTAGGGCCTCTGGTCTGTCTTTTGGCTGGATGCCTTCTGTGTGACAGTCTGTGCCGTAGTATTTAACTAATTCTTGCAGAGTTTGGTTATCTTGAGCTCACAGAATGGCACGATGGGAGATTCTACTTCTGTAAATAGTGTCAGTTAGCAGGAAGTTCTCGTATCACTAAACCAGGAGTAAGGAATCATAGGGGACTGGCTAGATCCCTCTGCCTCATTTCATTTGTTTCACAGATGTTTTCTGCCTTACTTTCTGACAACTGAAAAGTTAATTTGTAAGTGAGGAAGACATCCTGTACTTCTTGGACAGACTTCTCTTTCAGTTCCCACTGTTTTTTGAGTGGTGTTAAGCATGTAAATGCTATAGCCAAAACCCCTTGAAATAACTGCTATGTAACTTTGGATAACAGTGCATGGAAACCGCACCTGAGAATCACACCTGGGGTGAATAACGCACTTAGTTGTTTTAAGAAGATTGCTTTTTAAAAGTTGCATAAGAACTGAGCATAGAAGCCAGCCTTCTTTAAAAATGTTTTACATTTCAAGTGTACAAGCATGCGAGGTGGAAACTTACTGAAATTTCATTGTAGTCTTGGAGAGATTTGATATTTACAGTATCAAAGCTGATAGCTTTGCAAATAGTATTAAACCATGTACTGCTGTCTGTGTTAGTCCATTTGTGATTAATAATTACAGATTCAAGTCTAAAAGGCCAAGTGTTACCTCTGCTGTATGAAAATAACTTGTCAGATGTATCAGTAAGAATATTTTTCTAATAAAACTGAGTGATCAGTTAAAGCCATATCTCAATGAAATGTTTGTACAAATTATAAATGTGTGTGGTAACCACTAATGTTAGTACTGCAAATAATTTTTTTTAAAAAGTCATCGTGTTAGAGAACACTTCTAAGCATTTTTGTCTTTGAGAATTTTATCAATTATGTATAATTTTTCTAACAAACAGCTGTGCACATGGAAATCCAATTTTTACCTTTTTTTTCTCTGAATGTTGTCATTCAGCTTTTATAGATCTGTATCATTACCTGTTTCAAGCGAGCTGATAACTGTAGTGGTTGCTTTTCAGAGAAAAGTGGTGTATTTATCAGAATTTTTAAATTGCTGAAGAGCTAATGTTCTGAAGAAAATGTCATCATTATTGCCGCTTCTTTTGTTGCCTGCAAGTAGTTCTGGCTTTTGTGAACAGAATTATTTCCCTACTTACTCTTTAGCCTTATTCTTTTTACTCTTTTTTTCTTCTCTCTATGGGGAAGGGTTTTGTTGTGACTTCATATCAGTAATTCTTTGTTATTGAAAATTAAATAATTCAGATTTGTCAGTGGAATATGTTATCATCTTTCAACTAAATTAAATTCATCTGCAAAACTGTAATTTGCAGTGATCAGTATACAACACATTGTACATTTCTTTAAAAAAAACCCCACTAATAATAAATGTCTATATAGATGAGAATAGTCTTCAAAGTTTTAAAATTTTGTAATCAGTCAGTTTATTAACATTGAGCAGTTTTTGACTTAAAAACGTGACAACTTAAAATATTTTGAATTTAACAGGAATATTTGCTAGCTCGCAAATGAGACTATTCCTCACAGAATGGATCTTCCCTGTAATCTGAAAAAAGGTTCAGAGCAAGAAACTAGGGAGAACTGGATTGAGACAGTTTAGAAGAAGAGGATTTTTAGTTACCTAGGAAATGAGTTGGTGTAAATACGTAGCACAGCTGTCAGACAACCGAGGGCTTTTATGTTTTCTAGATTTTAGTTATGGCAGTCAAGTTTAGACTTGAGACGAAGTGGCTTAATAGGAAATTCCGTGAGAAGATAGATAAATAATTGGTTTTCCACTTTTCTAGTGGAGGTGTTGCTAGTAGATACATTTGGGCAGAATGGTTTAATAAAACTGTATAAAGATGATTTAACTTTATTTCTAGGACTGTTGGTTGCTACAAAAGGTTTTTTTGGAAATTGAATTCAGTGAAATTTTACTAGAGTAATACTTACAATTAAGCTATAAAATGTTTTTTGAGAATTGCATGCTGGCATAGGTTTTAATACGTTTTACAAATGGTATTATGTGCATTTTTGTGTATTAAAATGTGAGTGCCTTGCTATGTTGTTTTCCTATTATTTTAATATCAGATCTTTTGTCTAATACAGTACTAGGAAGAGGAATTAATAACTTTCATGAATATATGAGCTTTAATTATATTTTTAATCGCACTTTAATTAATGGATCAGCATTTGTGAATGCAATGTCTGGTTTACCCAAATTACAGGAGGATGCTATTACTAAACTATTCAAATTAGTAACAGATTGCAAAACAATATCAAAGATCGAGCAGTTTTGCATAATTAGGGATTGTTAATTTGTGATGTACGATGAGCATGTGCTCAGCAGATGCTGTCCAGTTCTCTTTCAAGTGACTCTCTTTGTAGACCATTGATATGTGCATGCTCCAGGTGGATTATGACCTCGGGTTTACATTGCATTAGATTTTAATGTGAAAGCTCACCTGTGTTAAAGGGAAATTTTGCAGTTAAATTTTTTGTTGTAAAGGTAAGGGGTGACCACAAACTTCAGAAGATTTTGGGGGCGGCGATGTCCAAGATTAAGTTTTGCTTGTGTGTGCTCTTCCTTTTTCTCTCCCAACTCGATGGTTCTAGTTGCCATAACAACTTCATCATCGCAGCGCATTTGCTGCTGTAGTTAAGGTTGTGTCAGCACTTCCATTATAAGCTACTGTTTTCAGGAATTTGTAATTTATCCACAGGCTTAAAAATGACATACATTAAGCCTGTGTAATTGGTTTGAATGTACAGTACCAACTTTTTGAAAGCTGCTGTTGTCTGATCTCTGAAGGCATGTATCAAATAGCATATTGTTTCAAGTATGGAGTTTTTTTTTTTCTTTTTTTTACCAAGAAGTAGCAAAATATTTCTAGTCTAAAATTAATTTTAACTGGTTCCCATCTGCCAGAGGTATGAGAATCAACATGTTCTTTTGCTCTACCACAATGCTCCGTCACGCCTGTATCCAGTTAGACCCATCTGTTCCTGTTAGTTAAAAGGTTAGTCTGAACGTGGTACTTTTCTGGGAAGTAAGAAAAATATAACCTTTTTAATAAGAGATTTTCATATCTTATTAAGAAATAGGCATTTGACACCTTCAATACTTTCATAATTAACTTTATGTTAAATAAAGACTAACTGTATTAGATGGTGGAGAACTTTTGAAATACAAGAAGTAGAGGGGGAGTCTATGAACAAAAGCTAGTATTGATAAAAGTTAGTATTCATTGTTGATACAGTTCTGGTGGTAGAGTTTTAGCAAGGAATTGTGCAGAACTTTAATGCAGTTTTCTGAAATCTGGAGAGTGTTTAACATGGAAAACTCATGGAAGGAGTTACAGAATTTGCCAAGACCTACTCCATACTCTGATTCCACTTGGAGCTTGATAAAAGGATCATTCAAGGCCGTTTCTCCACTCAAATGGATTTTTTTTTTCCAAACACATTAGTTTCAGGTAAATTTGTAGGATACAACACAAACTTGCTTCCCTGAATAATTACGAATTGGGTACTTGTGAGGATTTGGGGGGCAATTGTTTGCCTTTTTTTTAACCTATCTTATTGCCAAATGTACTGCAAGACACTTGTGTACTCCTCACCAAATAATACCTTTTTGCTGCAGGAGACATTATGACAGTACATTATATAATTTTAGAAACTACTCTGGTACTGTTGCTCATAAATTAGAAGGGAACAAACTTTCTGCTCCTTTTTAATCTCTTATTGTTTTTATTTTACTTTAATTCCAAGTCTTCATTTACATAAAATTACTTAAGTGTGAAGCAAGTACATCCTTTTTTAGTTCATCGGTGTAACTTCACTTAATAGCATCTAATTGTAGATATTTAGACCTTTTTATCACTTTGGTTGATTGATGTTTGAAAAACTTCAGCAAACACACGTAACTTTAAAAGATTTGATTTTAATGGTCTATAGGAAGTATAGGTATTCATTTCAAAGGCCAATTTATTAGATTTTATTTTTAAAGGAAGATCTAGTTTAAACTTTGGATATATTAAGTCTCATTTAGTAATGCTATTTAGAAAGTATTTCTTTAAATATATCCTGCACTGAAGAAAGGTTATGGGTACTTCTCAATTGAAAAATACACATATTCCTTTAATCTCTCATTTATGTCTTTGGCACATACTTTCTGTTTGATTCTAGACAGGTGAAATATTCAGCTTGGATTTCCTATGTCTGAACATTTTACCATGCTTTTACTGCTTCATTTTTCAATGTATTTTCCCTTTCCCTCCCCCTAGAATCTGGTTAACTTTTGGCTATTTTCTATTATGTTTTTGAAATCATATTCGTAAAATTGGTTTTAGAGTGTTTTGTTTCTATCTCACTATTGGATTTTACAGCCAAAACTCTATAAAGGTAGCAAGAAAAGCCACAACTCTTGAATAATTACTTTAAAACAGCTACTTTTTTTAGGCTTTACAGAATTCTGCGTTTGTTCTTCTTCTGTTAGTTTCTACTTTTACTCCTTCCCCACCCCATCCCCTGAATTTATGGAGCTTTGGATTCCAGAGAGTTTTTACGTGGAGGATTACTTTTAAACATTGGCATGAGGAGTTTGTTCACCGTGATTGTTTTCTAGGTTCTCTGTTCTGATTTGATTTTAATTTCAAAAGATTTTTGGTGTCTCTCTGGTTATTAACAATTCATGGAAACGTTTGCATCTTTCACAGATTTCACAGCTATGCGGAGTGATACTGTCTCATCTGTGCGGCTTCCTTCTTTTGAGCAAATACTCAGAGAATGCTAGCCTAATATTACCTTGGTATTTTCTTTCATAGCATGTTTCAGATGAGAGGGCATATTGGAAGGAATCATTTAATGTTGCAGACTGTGGGTGAGCTATAATTTGTCTGCATTTGTTTTGAAATTCATAATGCAACCCTGTGGTGCTATTAAACTTATATTACTTAAATGGGTTTGCTACAAATTCTCTGCACAATGACCTTTCTCTCTTCTGTCAACGAAACTTGGAGTAAAACATGAGGTTTGATGTCAGCTGCCTTTTGAAAGGCAATCTAGAACTAACACAACTAATAAAGTCTGGGTTGTTGGGCTAAGTTGTTCCAAAAGATCTTAATTTTTTTTTTTTTGCTTTCCAAAGACATGTGCTATGTTGATCTTTAATGTATTGGAGATTAACTGTGGCAGTATCGTACATTTGTGAAGGGAAGAATTAAATGAAACTGCAGAAATCAGATGGGTTCTTTTTAAAGCCCATGTTTTGCAAATCGTAAAAACAATTACCCTTAAATGTCTCGGTATAACTAGTTTCTGGGAAGCAATCAGTTATAGGTTCCTTCTCTTCTTACTTAGTCTTGAATAATTTTGAAAAAAATTCTCTTAAAAGTGTCACATGATTGCAAAATTAGTGATTAAAAGAACTTTTTGGACCTTGACTAATGTAAAATTTTACGTCTTTGCTTCCTAATAGATAAACATTCATTTCACTGAAATGATACTGTTCAGACTTCATTGTTTCAGCCTTATTGGAAAGGTTATTACTTTCCTTTTTTTTTTGTTGGTTTTTTTTTTTAGTTTTTTCGTAGTGCAAAGAATGTTCTCTCTGAGCCATGTGTGTAGGTTTGCCCTAGCAGATAGGCACCCGTCTGAAAACCACATGCCCATAATTCAGGTGGCTTCACAGTGGCGGTGTGTGGTCCTCTGCCTTGTGATGTGGCAAATGAACTAGATGTTTTTACTCTGCAAATGAGCAGGGGTACCCTGCAAAGGACACACACAAAATTGCCAGTTTCCCAGTGAATGACGAATAGTTTGTATTTTTAAGTCTTCCAGGAGAGGTAGAAAAACAAACCTGTTTGTCTGCTTTCATGAATGTGTTGTGTGTGGGGAAAAAAAAATTCCTTCCTTCCTGCTCTCACACTGTATGGAGGGTCTAAAGACTTGTTTTATAAGCTTGGCAATTTTGAAGTGAAATCATTACACAAAAAATAGTTTGGGCCAGCTGATAGTTAAAACAGAAACAATTAAGGAGCAGTGGAGTAGTACAGTTTAAAATCTAGCTCGTTATGCAATGAATTAATAAAGTAATATTCAAAAATTTTGGAATTTTAGTTTACATTTGCCAATTATGTAACCTCTTCTAATTAAGTAACCTCTTCTGGTTTATACATTTTAAGCCTATAATATTGCACGTTTGAAAACATCTACTGTAACTTTTGCAAGAAATAAAAGTCAATGAATGATGGAATGCATTTACTTTCAAAGGCCAGGTAAAAAACAGTTATAACAATAGATCAAGAAAGTCTTAAAGAAGAAAGGAATCCGTACTGCTTTCATTTGCAAGGAGAGTATCAATGAATAAGGCACCATCAAGAATGCAGATGGAAAGGCCAAAAAACTGGCAAAGATGAGACTTTCACATGTCCCTGCATCATGACACAGATTGTCTTCAGTTTTATATGGATGAAGGGGTGTTCTTTGTTGATAGCTTGGTTCTTTAGCTTTTTAGTCAACACTTTAGTATTTGATTAGTGAAGCCTGGGAGTTGAGCTTTTCATCATCTTTGTCCCCTTGTGGAGGACAGACCAGGATTCTTTTTCAGGAGAAAAAACACCAGCAAATAAACCACCTCACACAGAAGAGATGCCTCTTCTAAGGTAATCTATTAAAATGTTTTTTGTATGGGTGTTTTTGTTGTGCTTTTGATTGGATTTTTTTATTCTCCTGGGGACTTACTGCTGCAGAGTTGGGAACTGGAAAAAAAAAATAGAACACCTTTATAACCATTTGTGACAGGTTCCACATTGCAACTCTCAATTCATGAACTGTTTTTTAAATTATTTTAGAATATTTGCAGGAACTAGGGGAAGGCAGGAAAAATAGAGTATAACAGCTACTGTTTGCAACACAGTCCATTAAGTAACTGTCTACACTGCAACACTGAGTAAGCAAAAGGAGGACAAACTAACCTACGTATCATGCATTACTTACCTGTTTACATGCTGGGTGTTTTAATTAGGCTCTTGGTTTGTTTGAATTGCATTTTTAAAAGTTTATCAATAAAGTCACCCTTGGTGAGTAGTGCTGGGACAGTCATCTTCATCATCCTCAGACATCGATGTGGGCATGCAACTCCGGTTTTGTCACTGAACCCACAGGCCAATGAGTGTTCCTTATACCTTTAGCTGTTGATCAGTGGCCAGTGTGCCCTTCTATCTCTGGACTGAGAATGGACAGTAGGAAAGACCCAATAACTTTCAATAAATATGTAGTTATTTAATGGTACTCAAGTGTCATTCTCTTCCATTTATGTTCAACTGGGAAATTATAAAAATACTAGGTTGGTTTTTGTTGGGTTTTTTTTTAGTGACTCAATGTAAGAATGCATTTGTCAGTTGAATTATGAATATCATACTTTGTGCTTTATCTCAGCCTTATTTTTAAGGGATCTTTGTATTTTCTTCCAATTACACAAGTGGCAAGTCTCAGAGGGGAGCACAAGACTCATGCTGGTGTTACTCATCACACGATCTTCTGCCACGCTGCAGGCATCCTGCAGCCTGGCAGCAAAAGACTGACAGCGCAGTCCCCTTCTGTCAGCCCACGTGTGAAGTGTACTTGGGTAGAAAAAGAAAGACTTGGACTAATGAGGCATGGCCATCAAGAGCTGGGTGAGAGGCAGTAGGGCTATGCAGAAGCACAGACAAAGTCTCAGCCCACATCTTGCAGTTGTGGCACCTGTAAGGATGGAGACACGTGTCTTAGGTGAGCTGATGCAGGTGTACGCCTGCGTTATCGCTGCACTGCATTGCCCGTTCCTGTTGTTTCGCCTAATATGTGCGCCTTCAGCTTTTGGTTCTAGTATGCCTCAGAGAACTGCTTTTTTTTAGGGAATGCCTGTCTTGTTGATTGCCGCTTTAAAATAGAGCCAAACATTAAAATTCAACACTTCGAAAATAATACATCTATTCAGTTAAAATGTCTCTGACAGAGATGTGACCAATTGTGTGATGAGAAGAACTAGGAGGTTAAACTGTGATTCTGTTCGTCCCAAGCCTTTGGAATTGTCAGGCTTTGCTTCCTGCTGGTTATTTGAATGGTGAAAGGTTTCATGAAGCTCTAACCTCATGTGGAATTGGCTGTGTATGCAGGTGGCAGTTCTGTTGTTCTGTCCTTTGTATCTCTAGAAGATTTCTTTGACCTGTCTTTTCAGGATGATGTGTCTTTGTAGTCACCTGTTTTTTATAAATTGGATTAAGTTTCCGGGAGTAGCTAGCCAAGAGGCTCTGTTATTTTATTTTTGTTTTCCTCTGGAGTAAGCTTATTACAGTATCATGAAGCACAGTTTAAGACAAATAAAAATAAGAAATTAAATCTTAGAATATAGAAGTTGACTGTTTTCTGTGTGCTTCAGCTTTTATTTGGTTGGTCCAGGAAATGTAAAATAACCACCTTCTAGAAGCAAATTGAACCTATGAAACAGTGGCATGCCCTTTCAGTACCTTTAAGAAGAGGTCAGAGAAATGAGAGGAATTTCATACTTTATCAGTGAGATACTAAGAATATTTTGAGACTATTCTATGTTTTAGTTAATTCAGTTAAAAGCTATGTGAATGTCTCTTTTAAAAAATATCTTTCATTAGACCTATAGAGATATTCATGCTTCAGAGACGTCCCTTTCTGTTATCCACTTTCCTGTTAGTAACAGAACCTGTAAACAATATCTTAAGTATGTTAAAAATCTTAAATATATTATGACTGACAGTACTTTCTGCCTAGGAGAAAGAAATGCTGTTTGCTTAACTAATAAAAGATGACATTTACCTCCAACAACCTGCTGCTATCTGTAGAAACACCTTGGTGAACAATCTCAGTTTTTGAGCCAGTCCAAATGAGGATGGCTGAGTACAAAACGTACCTTCTCTTATAAAGCATGGTTCCTTTTGAGCAGGTGATCTACTTCTGAAAGTAAAAGAGAGAATGAATGTTCTCTAGGTATAACAGAAATGAGAGTTATTAAAAATGTATTCTATGCAGACCATGCTGATAGGCCAACTTCAACAGTTATGGTAGTATTTTGAGATAACATTTTTGAATGTATATCCTATGGATTAAATTAAACCACAAGGGAATGGAAACAAAATATCATGGTGATTTGGAAGTCCTTTATTGAATGTTCTTGGTGGAAGCAAGCACTTTCTTTGGGGAGAATGATGTCAGAAAAATCTCAAAACTAGAAGGCTTCTCTCAAGTAAACCTGAATTTTATACTACTGATAGTGACTTTGAAATAGGAATTTATCATAAATTTTCTAACTTATACTTGAATTTGTATTTGTATAAGAAGCATAACCTTGTAGTGGATATGAGGGCTGCTTCTTTGATGAGTAATGAAGCATGATGTTATGTTTTTAATGGAATATAAAGAAGAAACATCTTGAAATCTGAAAGTAAATATTAATATTTAATTCCTGTCTAGAAGCTGTTTGGTTTCTTCTTCATTAAACAAACTGAGATTTTAATCAAGCTTTGTTCTGTGACATTCAGGAGAAAAGCTTTAGGTAGAGGCAGAAGTTTGGGTGGCTTGCTGCTGGGAATTCTGTGAATGTGACTGTTGCCCAGATAGTGATCATTATTTTATTTATTTTTGTGATCATGTTCTTAAATGGAATAGAAATAGTGATGCCACTAGTTGAATCTTCTAAGGAAACCAGATTTTTAAAAATTAAGTTCACATATGTTTTTGTTAATAAAAATAAGAAATTAAATACTAGAAATAGAAGATTCAACTAGTGGCATCACTAAGGAAACCAGATTTTTAAAAATTAAGTTCACATATGTTTTTGTTAATAAAAATAAGAAATTAAATACTAGAAAACTGTAACATTAAGTGCTGCTTCTGTAAGTATGACAGACCCAATTCTTTTCTAGTATAACTGGTTGCATTTTAACAGCAGTAATGCCCATCTGCTTGTTAGGGTTTCTTGGCAACTTCAGTGCACTAAAAGTTATAAATGCTTCAAATGATACTGGAAGTTGTATAACTTCGGTTTACTGAAGCCCATATTGGAACATGCTGTTCTAACAACCTGTAACCAGATATAATATGTATTTATATTTTTTGTGAGTTTGGCACTGAGTTTTCTCAACATTCATGATTAACTAATGAATTTCTTTGGCTGTCAACACTGAAAAGTGGGCTACTATAGAATGCATGCATTAAATTATAAGATATTATTTCGTTGAGGCTGTGTCTTTAAAAATGGGATTAGTTTATGGTCCAGGGAGAGAATTGTTGTAATTCTGTTTATCATGATGATACAATTGGATGATGGAGGGGGTTTGCCATAATTATGATCTTCTCAGTTTTGCACTGCTGATCCCTAACTGTCATTTTGGTGGAAAACCCAGGAAAATAATTTGAGTGAAGACTAGAGGAAAACAGGACAAAAACCCCACCAAATGGACAATTCTTAACCCCCCCAAAAAACTAACTACAAAAATTGAATTTATCCTGGTAAAAAGAGATTACTCAGCAGTTTGTAAACCATGTACTTATGGTTTTGATAGTTTCGATAGGGGCAGAAGAAAGGACATGATCCCATTGTCATCAGGGAACAGAGCAAGAGTTTGCTGTAGCAACAAAAGCAGACTGGAAGCATGCAATGGCTCTAGCATAAGAGTAATTAAAGATGCCATTATTTTCTAATTATCTCTGCTACTAGTTGTGCAGTAGGTTTTTGAAAAATAAGAGCAAAGGAAATAAGGAGAGGATTGTTCTGCTGCTGAACAAAGTTGTCAGCAGGTCAAATCCGAAAAACAGAAGCCTTGAATGTGTGTTTTTGCATAAATCCACACTTAACTAGATACCCTCTGACTGGATAACTAACATACTTGACAGCACTTGGAAGGAGGGTTTGTTAGAGAACTCTGGAAATGTTGTCAGGTTCAAAAGTCCATTTAGTTGAAGTATTAGGGAGGAGAGAGTATCCTTCTTGTGTCGTTTGCCTTAGGCAACTATCATGGAGGTGAGACACTATGTGATGGACCATCAGTCTGAATATGAGAATAAAATAAGGGAATTTAGCCTTTGCATGTTTGATTATAGTAGCTGTATGGATGTTATAGGTTCACAGGATATTTCAGGTTCGCAGAGTCCTCAGGAGTTCTCTTATCCAGCTTCTAGAACAAAGCAAGGTCAGCTGTGGTCAGATACATTTACTCAGACCTTTATCCAGTAGGAATCTCAAAGGCTGATAATGGTACAACCTGCTCTGCTGCCTGACTTGGGATGAAAAGGTTTTTCCTTATATCATAGAATCATAGAGTGTGTTGGACTGGAAGGGACCTTTAAAGGTCATCTAGTCCAATCCCCCTGTGGTGTGCAGGGACATCTTTTAACTCAGGTTGCTCAGAGCCCCACCAAGCCTGACCTTTAATTCTTCCAGGGATGGGGCCTCCACCACCTCTTTAGGAACCTGTTACAGTATTTCACCACTCTCATAGTAAAGAACTTCCTCCTAATGTCTAATCTAAATCTACCCTGCTCTATTTTAAAACCATTATCCCTCATCCTGTCACTACAAGCCCTTGTAAACAGCCACTCCTCAACTTTCCTGTAGCGCCCTTCAGGCACTGGAAGGTCACGATAAGGTCTCCCTGGAGCCTTCTCTTCTTCAGGCTGAACAACCCCAACTCTCTCAGCCTGTCTTTGTAGCAAAGGCGCTGGAGCCTTTTTTGTGGCTGTCCTCTGGACCTTCTCCAACAAGTCCACGTCCTTCTTGTGTTGAGGGCTCCAGAGCTGGATGCAGGACTCCAGGTGAGGCCTCACCAGAACAGAGGGGCAGAACCACCTGTCTTGATCTGCTGGCCATGCTGCTTGTGGTGCATCCCAGGATACAATTGGCTTCTGGACTGTGACGCCACATTGTTGGCTCATGTCCAGCTTTTTGTCCACGAGCACCCCCAAGTCCTTTTCTGCTGAGCTGCTCTCTATCATATCCCCCAACCTATCCAGTCTGAACCTCTTGTTTCAGTCTATCCCTGTTGCTTCTTGTCTGCCCTACATGCACACTGGACAGCCCATCTCCATCACCTTGGTAACCTCCCTGTAGGGACTGCCAGGCTGCTGTTAGGTCTCCCCAAAAGCCATCTCTTGGGCAGGCTGGGGAAGCCCGCCTTCCTCCCACGGCCCG